>NC_134373.1:21107000-21259000 GCF_035582795.1 Mycteria americana
TCAGCTTCCTGGTGACAGTATGGGTATAGTGAACCCCAATTTTATAATGGTCTCTAAGAATGTGGAGAAGTTATACTGTGAGGTGGAGCCTTTCTGTACCTAGGACTGCGAAAACAGCTTGTAGGGGATTTTATGCACCCATCCTATGCATTGGGTCTAGGATGAACATGGCTTGGTTAAGACGTGAACACCAGCTTTAACAGTGATTGTGTACCCACATAAACAGAATTAGTGTATTACTGAGAAGTTATTTTGAGACGTGTAAAGGAATGATAAAGATATATGAGGTCCCTGCTGCAGATGGGCAGGAATCCAGACTAAACACAAGAAGATACAATTTGATTCAGAAGAGCCTCTACTTTTGTATTTTGGAGAACATTAGACTTACGTGCTGCCTGAATCAGAAGAAGGGTAGATAGCAAAGGCAAGTGGGCCCTCACCTTGCTTTGTGACCTCATTGTGCTGCTGGAAAAGGGTTATCAAGCATTGGAACAGGCTGCCCAGGGAAGTGGTTGAGTCACCATCCCTGGAAGTACTTAAAAGACGGTTTGGATGAGGTGCGTAGGGACGTGGTATAGTGGTGGACTTGGCAGTGTTAGGTTTACGGTTGGACTTGATGATCTTAAAGGTCTTTTCCAACCTATACAATTCTGTGATTCTGTGAAAACAGTTATTTGCTTGGGAGCATGAGCCCAAGATCTATGCTGGAGAGGGTAGTTCCCTCCTCAAGTAACTGCCACTGCTGTGCTGTCCTCTCTAGCAGTACGAGAGACTGGGAAGAGGCAGCTGGCCTACCTTTCTCCATTAAGGCTCCATTTTAATTTTCTTTTTTTCTCTTATTTCAGGAAAATTAAAAGTCCATCTTACAGACTTACTGGAATTGAAATAATCAGGAAGATCTCATCCCATAATATAAAGATATAACTTTTCTAGTATCATTTAATAGTCTGTGCTTTTCCCTTAGAAAATTTGCTGCATTGCTAGTACAGGTTTCTCCCCCTTTCCTATTCCTGCTAGATGGACATACTTTTTTTTCTGTTGTGTCAAAATAAGGTGATGGTGAATGATGGGTCCTTTCTGGGATGAGAACACTTTTGCAATCTGGTAACCTTTGGCACAAAACACATACACTAGTGAATGGTCCAGCACTTAAGAGTGATTCACTACTAAGCATTATAGAAAATAGGTTTACCAGTTGAAATATTTCAAGGCAAGTTCTCCTTCCTCAGTGTGTTCTGTGTACGGTACTCTCATTTTTTTCTATTATGTGGTTAAGAAGAGAGGAGATAATGGGAGCTTCTTAAGGGATCCTGTAATGCACCAAAACCTGCACTAGTTCTAATGGTTTTAAAAGAGAGTATGAAAACTGCCAAGAGATCAGCCAAAAGGAACTATTTTCAAATATGTTGTATGCTAGGCTATATTCTACCCTCAGTTTGTGCACCTATCTCCCATTAACCTTTATGGAAGTTTTGTGTATTCATCAAAGGGAGAATGTGGTTGAATATTTGTTAAGATGATAACAGAGTTCCTTTTGTATGTATTATGTTAGCGTTATTAGCCAAAAAGATAATGGGATAAATAAGGAGAGAGAAAGTGTTCACTTTTTTCAGGGGCTTTTTTAAACTTTTTATTAAGAATTCAGTTATTTTTCTGTATGTCAGCAAAAGGGGTATCTTATATAATCTTAAAGTATATTTTAGACTAGAATTAATACGAACAAAGGGACACTAAAATACTAAGTTTTACTAAAAATGCACTTTTCATCCAGTGACATCAAATTACCTCATTCTAGAAATGTTAAATAATTACCCATATCAAGTACTTCATAATTATTTACAAATGAAATAAGAGAGTTAAAAAGGCAAAGTGACAAGACCACAGGGATTAGAATTTACGATTCCTAGGTTCCGGTCTTCTATGCTTACCACAAAGTAATATTTATTCTTCTGTAACTGTTAACTGTACCAGTTAACTTTTCATGTTTTCACTTTCTTTTGAGGATTAGTTGAGTCACTAACTCACAGCATCAGTCAGTTCTATTCAGTAAAGACTGGTGCCATGGAGTCATTTTACTGCTAACAGCAATGTAAGTAAAGATACAGTTTGTTCCTTTTTTGGGTCTTTAATAAGATACTTGCTAATGTGTTGGAAGAAGGTCTGAAAAATTACATGGAATTAACCTATAGAGCAAACACATAAACAGCAATTTTTAATATAAAAATTTTCTCAGAATATCTCCTACTTTTTAACTTAAATAAATCTTTACTTTTAATGTAAGTTGCAAGGCAGTGGATAGTTGGAAATGTATTTATTACTAGCAGAACCCAAGCTTCTAGGCTGTATTTATAAAACACCTGAGCAGAAAGGAGATGGCATAGAAATCTCCTGTAACAATTACTGCAGCCATCTGGTTTATAGTAAGGACCCTGCTGGAACATATCACAAGTGGCAGAGCAAATGCAGTGAGAAGGGACAAGGTAACAGGGATGTGTTCCATGTCCCAGGCAAATCTATAGAGACTTGGTCCAAACTAGAAGTAGCTCTTCTGTGGCTGAATATTTACCAGAGTATGACAGAACTTCATCCTCCTTGTTCACAGAGGTGATGTGCTAACAGTGGTGTTTAAGCCTTGTATCATTTGGAATGGTTGTAAGGGGATTTCCTGTGGATCTTACATCAGTTTTTATGCAAGAAAACTTCTATTTTGAAAATCTGGTTGGTTGTCGATGGAGACTGTTGCAGCTAAACTGTATTTGAATTTGATTCAGACTTTTGTTGCATTTCAAAAATGTTAAAATCAGTCACTGAGAGTCTGCAAAATTCGTGTGCATTCCTATGAAAAAAATAATAGAAAAAAGTTTTAAATTCAAACCACATATGTCAGTAAACATGATTTGGATTGCTAAATCCATCTACTTTCTATTTCAGGGCTAATGTCAGTTTAATTTTGTATACTCCAAACAAACAGGATTTCCTTTGTTTTATTTATAGATTGGTTTTCTAGGCAAACACATCATATTGTCTTAACCAGTTTGTTGGGTTTTTTTTTAATACGGGATAAATTTTATCTTTCTATTTTACTTGAACAAAATTTGACCACATTAATATCCTGTTATTTAATCTATTAGACAAGTGTTTTGGATTACGTTTTCTTGTGAAATAGTCTGATCTGTGCAAGTAGGTTTTTTAAAAAAACAAACAAACAAACATTTTGAACAAAAATAATCTGTTTAGGTTTGAATAGTACATCATTCAATGCCCTTGATTACATAAGTGCATCTGTATTAAGACAGAAAAAGAGAAAAAACTGCAAAAGGCCTTCTGTAAGGCTTGTAAATGGAATATATATGTGTGAACTTGTATAGACTTAAGAAAGTGTACATCTTTTCCATGACACATGATTTTAAGACTCAAGAAAACCATAAGACAATGAAATGCACACATTATATAATGTTAGAAATTCAAAAAACCTGCTGATTTCAGTTTTTTAAAGGCTGAGAGAAGTATACAATTTCCTGCAAATAAGGTATATTTTGCTGGTATGTATGTGTATAAGTGGATACTCTACTGCTGGCAAATTTTTATCGAATAAACGCTTTTAACCATAGGCATCATCACTATAGGTCTTGATGGCTCTCTGTTCAGTTTTCTGTGGAGTCAAACCTGTCATTTCCGTCAGAAAAAGTTTTATAAGATATGAGCCTGTTTGTCTCAGAGAAAGCAGTTTGTGGTTTTGTTTTGTTAAATTTACTACTGGAATCTCTTCTATCTGGATGTTCGTAACAGGAGATTAGACAGCTATTATATGTTAAAGTACACTCATTTTGCTAAAGCAGGTTGGGCTCGATCTCTGGATGTCCTTTCCAAGTCTGTGTTCCTATGGTGCTGTGAGCACAGGAAGAAAAAAAACCTGATTTAATTCTTCTCATGCAACACCTTCTTGTGAAACAACAATCTGGAATCTTATGCAGCTGTAGTAGTTTAAAATCAAACTGCTTCTCTGCAAAAAATAAACAATTTGAAAAAATTCAATTCTTCAACTACATTCTACTTGCAGAAAAATATTTTTATAAAATTTAAATTTAATTTCATTATAATAAAATATTAAATATATTTGTATAGCTCGGGAAGTCAATTTATTTTACAGGAAATAGAATATGTTCAGATATTCTTGAAAAAAATCTAAATGTATGATTTGGCAGGTTTTGTTTGTTATGTTTTTGTTACCTATGCAAAGCAGCCTAACCTGTTAAATCTAGTTTTTTATAGTGATATGACAAAAATTAAACAACATTATTTTTGTTAGTATTGTGTATGCTAGTAATGCTAGCAAACTCCAACACATATTTACAGATATGTATGTAGGAGCAAAATGTACTTACAGCTGTTTTTAAAGTCAGTGGAAGTATGTGATATTTAAGCAATACTCTCATTAATCAGGAAAATTATTTTTCATTTCACTATAGTTATAAAGTATTATATCTTTTCTTGCTATTCATTACCCTAAAGGTGGCTGCAATTCAGGAGTGAGGAAAAAATCCATTATAGATGCTTGCTTAATTCATTGTATATGTCCATAAATAGTTACTAACCAACTGTTGTGATACATTTACAAGAGCCATTTAGAGTTCAAGCTGAAGTAAAAAATACAGATCCATTAGATTTTATAATTTTATGTTTGTCATTTCTATGTTTACTGATAAATCAAGCATTTTGTAGAATTTCTTTCTCTGAGAGAAAAAAGCTTGTGGCTAGTACATAGAACAATTCATCTTAAAAGGGACCATTTTCCCGACTCTTGTCCTTGCTCTGGAATTGTGGGGGCAGGTGACTTTAGTCATGTCTTGTTCACCTTGATACCAAAGGAGGAAAAGTGATGTTTTGCCACCAGTAGTTTTTGCCACTGGTTCCTAGGTTACAAATGTATCTTTATTTTCTCTTAGTCTCAGTCTCTTAATGTGTCAAATTAACCATATTTATTTCAATAACAATATTTCTTACAGCTAAAGCTATATGAATTGATATTTGAAAGGAAGCTTTTTGAATGGAAGGCAACATACATAATTTTGAGTGTTATTGAAATCCTATCTGCATGGCGTAGGTCATAACTTCTTTACTAACAAAGAGATCAACAACTGAATCATACCTGCATAATTTCTGAGCTTTTCCTCCTGCCACATTTCATTAGCTAACAGAGTTCCCCTCATGACACAGACACAAAGTAAGGGTGACAAATATTATCCAGAGTTTTACAGGAGTTAACTCTAAGTCAGTCACAGATATTCAAGTGACAGTTAAAAATTGCCCTTCCAACTCCTAGTTCCATGACCAACTCAGAATAACAAACTAGTTTTTGTAAATGTCAAATAATATTTAGAAGCAAACATTTTAAATGACTGCAAATTCTAAATTTATAAAGTTAAAAGATGACCTCTATAGGGTGGAAATTTCTGTGGGCCATTGTTTGAACTCCTGAAATGTACTAAAGAAAATTTCGTATTTATTTCCATTGAGAAGGCAAATTACTTCTCATAGAAAAGGATCAAAAGCATCAGAGTGGATATGGTATGTTAATAATACGAGGTGGGACAGTGAGGCTAGGAGAACTGATGGGACACTTACGGTTCAAGGAATTCAGCACTTTTCATTTATGCTGGAAAAAATGTAAATGATGTCACCCTCACCTTCTAGTGCAAAGTTATCAGACAGACATCACTAAGTGGTATCTCTGACATTAAAATGACTGGAATGTTATTTCCTTCTATTCCTTTTCTTTTGGAAATCTTACAATATCTTATTGCAAATAAAACAAAAATCCACATATAATGGTGTAAGAAACAAATCTGTAGTCTCAGTGCTGGATTATTGCCATTCTATCTCAAAGCTAATTGAAATCCAAGATGTTTGTATCAAAGCTGTAATGAGACACTGACAAATACCTTTCTGCCCCACTGGAAATGTAATCTTTCTATTGAACATTTTGTCCTGGTAAATTCCATCTGCAATAGGAATAGGCATTTTGCATTTGAATCAAGAAGGTCACTACTTTGGATCAGATGATATGGTGTACACTCCACTTGCCTTTAGATGAAATTGATCCTTTACTGTGTTGAACATAAGACTGAATTTTTTACACCTAATTATCTTATTGTTTCATCTAGGTGAATTTGGAATGCTAACGCTACTGCCACTTTTTGATCTTTGCATATATCAGTGTGACAGTTCTCTTAAAAGCCAGTTATTCCCTAGATAGTAATAAATTTTAAATATTCAGTTGCATTTCTTTACTAAATAAAACAGAATAAGACCAGTGTTTCATTTATTGATAATGTATTTGATCATTTGATAGAACTGAATATTTGATAACATTTTCCTCATTTTTGCAGCAGTAAAGCAATAGTTCTATGTATAATTACTCAAACTTGTTTCAGTAAACTTATTTACTTCTAAATACCCAGAAATTAAACTATGTATTCAACATTTTTCTTGTTTTACTCATAAATAATCCCATTGACTTCAGTGAAGAGAGGCACCATAAAACTGAATGGCAGTTGCAGTGTGTTTACTCATCTTCAGTGTCAAAACTTTCATTACCTTTCTTTGCAAATGTGGCTTGTTATTTTTTATAAAATAAGGTAAATTATATTGAGTGTATCTACAAAATCAGTATTTTTTTCCTCTTTTGTTTTGACATGAATATATAGTCTTAGCATTTTCACTTCACATCAAGTGTGTAGATTATTTGTGCAAAAAAAATGGGAAAAGATCTCTAGCTATGGAAGGGACAATGTGAAAGGCATAAATAGCAGCTAGTATCTGCAGGCATGAACCTGTTCTTATTTAAATCAATGGAAATTTCACTGCTAGCTGCAGTGAATGCAGGACCAAGTCCTCAACTCTTTCTGAAAATCAATTAGATGCGTTTTTAATAGGCTTTCATGCCTTTGAAAATCTGTCTCTAAATTACTGTTGGAAACCAATCAATTAGATATTGGAGTTCATTTTATTAAAATAAATTCTACAATATTGTGTAAAATGAAAGGAAATGCTTTAATTTACTGGCTTTTTATTTACCCAAAAAGATGAAGCTATATCTGGGATTGTCAAATCACCTTGTTTTTCTTGCTGAAACATGCAGGACTCAACAGAATGCTGATGTGACTTTTTGTGTATTTGAATTGTTTCTGCACTGTGAAGAATAGTGCTGGTACTAGGAAGCTGAGAGATGAGAAATTGCTATGTTAGGCATTGGACTGAAATACATTTTAAATAGACTTTTTATATGGTACTGTAGCAATTGAAAATTCTGATTCAGTGTCTGCTAAGAAAATGTTGGAAATGCTTGTTTCTTAACCAATACTAAATTTGTCAGTTCAGTAATAGTGGATAACCCAAAATATAATCATTAAGGAAGACTAAGCAATGTTTTACTGTAAAAACTGTGGCTTATTTTGATTTGGATTGATTTTGAATCTTCCATCATTCACAGGAGATTCAGTGATGGCTGAAGAGTACATGACACAAGCTGGAACGTAGTACAGACTAAGGT
The DNA here is from genome assembly GCF_035582795.1 of Mycteria americana. NCBI lineage: Eukaryota > Metazoa > Chordata > Aves > Ciconiiformes > Ciconiidae > Mycteria > Mycteria americana. Next base: position 21,114,553 of record NC_134373.1, read on the forward strand.
TTGCATAAAGCTAATTTTTCCATTTCTCCCATCTTCATCTGCTGTCTTTCAGGCTCAATAATCTGTTTCCTTAAACTGTATTATTGTTAAATGTTATATTGACCATGAGATCATATAATGTTGTATTATATATTATGCTACACTGTGCTGTATTTACCTAGGGAACAGCATATTCTTTTGAAAACTTAGCTAGTTATATAGCTTTTATAGATTTAAAATTACAATGTTAACATCTATTTTATGTAATTAAGATACATTTTATTTGAGATATTATAATACAATATATATGATTATATAAATTACAATTATGTAATGTAGGTAATATATCAATACACGCATATAGTACGTATATTAACTTATGCATAATTCATATAATAAAGATATTGAGGTTATTATTAGTTTTATTTAATAAATTCAGATAGTGAGTCAAGTCAAAAGATGCTCTAAGTACCTTATAACTTTAACAGAACCAGAAAGAGACAAACTTCAGGAGGAATTTAAAAACAAAAAATTTTTGAAAGTGGTGTTCGAGTAGTTATTATATATTACTTATTTATAATTAGGAGGGGAAAAAAAGAACAAATTTGAATGGAAATAAGGAACTATTGTAATTGGTAAATATTTAATAAAAACAACTGTATCTCTATATATTTGAAAGCCTGATCCTCAAAAACTACTGAATGCATTCTATTCAAACAAAAAATGGTAAAAATGTGACTGTTAGTCTGAGAACAAGCATGAAAAGTATTAGCCTAGAGGTAATTGTTTTGAAAAGTTACTCTAAGCTAATGAAAAGAAGATAATAGAATAAAAGGGCTATTTCAACCATATAAGTGTAATAAAATCAGCTAAAGCAGGAGTGCATTCTGGCAAGAATAAATAAGCAGTGCAAAGCCTGATATGGCCAGTCCATACTGAAATGTATCCAAGTGAATAAACATCAAATGAAGGATTATCCCTACTTGTGAAGAATCCATTCCAGCAAGAAATTGAACCATGGACTACTGCATCTGAAATTCGTAGGACTCCCTAGAGAGCTAAAAGGGAATCTGCAGATTCTGTCATCAGTACGCCAAAGATTTCTGCACTGTACTGTAGTGCACAAAAGCAAATGTTCCCCAGATTTCCCTTTTTAAAGGACTTCTTTCAGAATACTAATCAGACCTTGGTGTTCAGCGTGTTTAAAAGTACAGCTAGGTTCTCTGGGCTGTTGCTTTGCATTTGAATGCAAGAAAGAAGTTCTGATTTTCTAAATGTTCTAAAATAAGAACAAAAATATTGTGATATTCTGAAATGGTTTGAAAGGTAAAGAGAAGGTTCTAAAATGCTACCAAATGTGCCAGCTTGCAATAGTAACAGTAACAACAGTAAAAGAGAAAGGCTAAGCATTTAAGGAGAAATACTTTATTCCATATTGAGCTTGAAGTGGAAAGAGACTATTCAAAGCAAATAACAGAAAGACAACCAGATCTGTGAAACTAGGTGTCAGGAGACTGGGGAAGTGTGGAGGAAGAAATTTCTGAGGCCACAGAATAAAGGTGTTAGGTATAAATCAGAACTGATTTTGTACTGAAGGACCTGCCAAAATGATGGTGCTAGAATATATTGATGCAGGAACATCCTACATATATTGCGCGTCTCAAACAACTTCCAAAACACCATGCTAGACCACTCCAGAGCAAAGAAATTATCCATGGATAATGAGTTGCAGAGAGAAAAGATTTTTATATACCTTTGTTAATATGGTATAGAAAATAGAAAGAATGCTGAACTAGATAACGACAAATTGGATACTCTTAACATGATAATATTAACTATGTGAGTCAGATACGATGTTAATAACATATGTATAATGCCTGCCACAAAAAAGCTTTTGTACTTGAAGTCTTGAGCATAGTAATTTAAACATACACATTTTAACAGTTGTCAAAGATATAGGAGACAAGTAAGTGAGGATAAAATAATGAAATTATTATTTCTCTCAAAGTGACACTGACTTTTGGTGACCAAGGGGTATTACTGTGGGGTTTAATTTTGTAGCTAAAATGAACACCAAAAACTATAATGACGTCAACAGTCAATTATGGATGTTCAACAGTTCTAAAAATAAGTCCTAACACATCTCAAGTAGACACAGATAACTGGACACATGCAAAGTCAACAGTCCCCTTGAAAACTGTGGTCAAACAGCACAACTGTCTTTTATTTGGATACCTATTTTGTCTGCAAAAGGATCCCATTACAAGATTCTGCCTCTGGACTCAAGATGTAATGTGATCTGTAGAATCAATGCTACAAAAGACTTTACAATTTTACTGGATTTTTTTTAACTTTGCGTTTCGTATTTCTTCTGCCACACATTCAGATGGCAGGCTCACTATAGTGTGTTATACTTCTTATATGATCAGGAAACCTGTGACATACTTTTTTATTATTTTAGAAACACAGTGTTGCAGTTCTCTCTTAAACACTCTTCCCTGATTGACTTTGCCAATGTAAAAAGTGCAATTTTATCCAAGTCATTCTTTCATTATCTTTTATTTGTAAGCCTTGTTTTCACTAAAAAGTATTTTTAACTAAATAAACTTCTAATTAAAACTGAATTCAGTTTTAATTGAACAAGTGCAGATCCCTTTTACAGAATCCCCCAAGTTACTTTAAGATATGTAATTTTAAGTTAGGATATGGTTACATAAACATTTCTTTCATTGACTCTCCTGGCTAAAGTAGGTCTCAGTGTGGACACCCAGTCTCACCCATATTCCTCTCTTAATTGGGCTGGTTGTGTGATCATGTGAAGAACTGGATCAGTATTCCAATACAGTTCACCACATAACCCTGCTGACACTTACATTACCGTGATGGAGAGGAAGTTATGAGTCAGAAACAAGAGGCAGGAGGTCATGGAAGTTCTTCTGTCCATGTGCCTATTCTTATCTTATCCTTATTGTAAGATAGAATATGTTAGTTTCATCAACTTTTACCAACGTTTCATTTAGTGAACCCATAGAGAACATAAATGCACACAATTAGGACTATTCTGTTAGTTCTGCAAGCCTTCGTTACTTGATTTTTTTTCAATCCTGTGTCCAGCTGCGTAAAGATAGTGGATTAGGGCTTATCATACACAAAATTGTTCTGAAGAATCAAGATGTTTTAGCAGAATATCCCAGCAACCAGAACTGTGCAGAAGAGTCCAGTTAAGATATGGTTGAATATTTTTGCCAACCTTTAATGAAAGACACTGTTGTAAAACTTACAACAACAGCTAAGAAACATAAACATATATTCAAGTCAATGAAAACTAATTAGATAAGCTCTCTGACATCAAATTCGATGTGATTTGATTATATATCCAGAAAGGAAGCTTCATGTTTATGAAAGCTAGATTTCCAGTAACATAGTAATGAATTGCAGCACATCTTTGCCAGTTCTTTTTGACCCAGTGAAACATAAAAGATTTTTCATTTTGTTTATTCTATAACAAATGGCTGCATGTGTGTGATAACAGTGTAATAAACAACATTGACTTGTGGAATGTTAATGAAAAATCTCATCCAGAAAGTATGTTTATTTCAAGCAAAGCAGAAGTATTCATATTTTCATCTTTGTGGTGATATACAGACACTTTTACGGTAGAAATATAGGCCTGATTCCCTTAGACCTTCAGTCATAGAACTCAGTTGAAGTCAATACTTCAGACCTTACCTACTGTAGTCAGTGAAAAGCTTTCTTCTTATTATTTTGTTTCTATTACTGACATAAATAGGGGCCCTAGTCAGGAACAAGGAATTTGCTGTACAATGGGCTACACAAATAAAAAGAAAAAAGATGGTTCTTCACTGACGGGTCCTATAATCCAAGTATAAAATAGGTTGGACAGAGGTAGACAGTTTAGTATTAAAAAAACCAAGACAATATTGGCTAGTATGATAGATAGTGATTTCAGTGCATCAGTGACTGAAGCACTGTCAAGCTTTGGTAAGCATCGTGGAACAAGACAGTTCCATGATGCCAGCTCCAGAGAGCTGGCAAAACTGGATCCCAACAGCTTAGACAACTGCTTAGGCAACTGATGGTAAGTCTTTCGGTAAGCAACACTTAAATCATGGCAAATGTTTATACGTTCTGGCTGGCTTGGTTACTTTTACTACAAATAGAATACAAGGATGCATCTTCTCGGACTGGCAGAAGCTAATCCATGCTTAAATATACACTAAAAACACCTGAAGGGCCATTGTGCAGAGTAGCGCTTGGGTATTTGGCTTTTACCATATCTCATTATGCAGTAATCTTCCAGTATAGATACATCTTTGAATGAGCATTAGTTGGATTTTATTATACTTTTAAGGCATCAAAAATGAATTCCATTTAGAAGAACCAGTGAGTTCTGTTCATCAAGAGTCAGTGCCATCAGTGCAAACAAAATGATGGCACGTAAAGCTGCCCTGCTAGTTAATTCATATGAAAAAAAAGCGTTGAATGTTCAGTTTCTAAGTCAGGCTTGAAGTGAATAGTTGGGAAAAAATCTTATTATGTAAACAATAGACATACTGGATTTATAAGTCTTTGAAATATGGACAGTATTCATAGAACCCCTCTATGCCTTTATGTCAGGGGAAAAGTGCATCTACACTTCAATGTATCAAAAAAACTGTTTCAGGGTAAAATGCATGCTGAAATCCAATTTAGATGATTTATCTTATAACTTTGGCAGTAAGCAAAAAAAAAAAAGTTAAATAATTATGTTGTCTTTAGACCAACAATCTTAAGATGTCTTTCTCAATACAATTGAGAAAAAAGGCAGAAAACCCCAAATGTACCTTCATGGAAGATGTCCTTAATTTTTTTGTTAACTACCACTTTGTAACAGCTCTAATAGTTATATTCTGTTATATTTTAGTAATATATTCTATACTATATATTAGTTATATTCTGTGAATAGTTATATTCTGCAGCCACAGAATATAACTATTCACTATACATTCAAGCTTCTGATAGTTCATTGCTTACACAATGCTGAAATTGTCTGAAATTACTTATAATGTCAGCAAGAACTGTGGACAGGGGTAAGAGACTGAACAGTGGCATCTCCAAGTCAGTTTCTTAAGGTTGTATGGTTGTAAAGACAGTAGTGGAGCATGGCATTCTGAACTAGGACCCTTCTTTAGTAATTTAACCTGGAAGTCTAAGAAAACAGGTGGCTAGAACACTGCTTGAACTCCTGTCTCTATGTAAGCTGGTGGAAGAACAACTGTAAGAAAGTGTGGATTCTACAGTATATATACTGTAGTGCATGTATGTATGTATATATCTGCATACACACACACATGCTCAGTAGTCAAGGCACTTCCTTTTCAGAAAAACCTTCAGTCTGCAGAATTATGCCATTTTTAAGCTATTTATGTAGTATCTGTGGGTCAGGAGGATACATATTAAAGAAAAAACTTAGTGCTTCCAGGAAGAGAAATAGAACTCTCTAATTGTGAAAGCCAGCTCCTGTGCATTTCTACAGTTGCTTATGCAGTTGGAGGTGATTTTTAGGCCATCATTACATGTGTAATTTAATAGTCCAAAATAAAAGACAATTTGACATTTGGCAAAAATAATAGATTTAGCATGTTCTATGTTTATAGATAACTTTTTAAAGTTGTTAAAGTTAATCCATAAATTTTGTATCATGACAAACTGTAGGCTCAAATGCTAGCTTTTAGATATCTTAAATTACCTACTGCTTGGGGCAAAACCTGCCATTTTATGTACACCTGTGTGGTGTGTAGCCTATTACAAGATTTTTACTTCACAGCATCAGAAGCTGTTTTGAAAAATTTGGACTTCGGAATGTATGTCTGTCTCCTACAAAGTGACTAGCACCAGCTGGCCATATGCATGTGTGTTTGTGCGTGTATGTACCTGCACCACTCTGTGTTAATTCTTTCGTTCTAAAAGATGTCTAAACTCAAAGTAGATAGGCAGAGTTCCTTGCTTCAGCTACTCTTCACAGGAATGAATCCATTTAAAAAACCTCAGGTATGCAAATATTGTATACAATGCAAAGCTGTCCAATTTTCCTTTTCAAATAACTGTATTACTGCAGCATCCGTAGATCAACAAAAATTGGAAAATTTCTACTACCAAAAAACTTATATAAGCCAAGGGAAATATTTTGCTATAAAGGGCTGTGGAAGGTAGTTGCACTTTTTTTTTTTTAAACCAACAAAACCTAGATACATAGTAAGATGTGTAAAAGGAAAAAAAAGTGTATATTTCCCTACAGTCAAGGAACTATTGGAATATATTACTTCACTTAACGTCTTTTTCTTTCTTCATATTTTGTATTGATTGATTACTTTTGAAGTACAGTCATGTTTAAGGAGCTTATATCCATAAACTCTGAAGTAACTAAATTTCTTTAAGTTGATATTTGGAGTGTGTAACTAAGGTCAGACTTTAATTTCTTGTGTATTAGAGATATGAGACAGCCTCAAATGCAGAGGAAGTAAAGTAGTCCTGCACTTGGGTCACAACAGCCCCATGCAATGCTATGGGCTTGGGGAAGAGTGGCTGGAAAGCTGCCTGGCAGAAAAGGACCTGGGGGTGTTGGTCAACAGCTGGCTGAATATAAGCCAGCAGTGTGCCCAGGTGGCCAAGAAGGCCAATGGCATCCTGGCTTGTATCAGGAATAGTGTGGCCAGCAGGATGAGGGTAATGATCATCCCCCTGTACTCGGCACTGGTGAGGCCACACCTCAAATACTGTGTTCAGTTTTGGGCCCCTCACTACAAGAAAGACATCGAGGTGCTGGAGCACATCCAGAGAAGGGCAATGAAGCTGGTGAAGGGTTTAGAGCACAAGTCTTAGGAGGAGCGGCTGAGGGAACTGGGGTTGTTGGAGAAAAGGAGGCTGAGAGGAGACCTTATCTCTCTCTACAACTACCTGAAAAGAGGTTGTAGCGAGGTGGAGGTTGGTCTCTTTTCCCAAGTAACAAGTGATAGGATGAGAGGAAATGGCCTCAAGTTGCGTCAGGAGAGGCTGAGATTTGATATTAGGAAAAATTTCTTCACCGAAAGGGTTGTCAAGCGTTGGAACAGGCTGCCCAGGGAAGTGGTGGAGTCACCATCACTGGGGGTATTTAAAGACATGTAGACATAGTGCTTAGGGACATGGTTTAGTGGTGGACTTGGTAGTGCTAGGTTAACGGTTGGACTTGATGATCTTAAAGGTCTTTTCCAACCTAAATGATTCCATGATTCTATGATTCTAGAGTCCATCTGACTTCCAAATAAAAAGCTAAATTTTATTGAATTGTGTCAAGTTATAGTTTTATAGATACCCTAGAATTTGGTACGTTCGTCAGTGGCAGAAATTATCACCCTAAGGCATGTTCGAGAAAACTTCTGTTTCTGTCTTTTTTGGTGCCTGAATTTTATATTACAGGATGAGTTTATTGTAATATGTTGGTAGAGTTTTTGTAAATGGAATTTCATTAAAACTCTACTTGGAGATCTGAGTCTAAAAAGTAGTACCTGCCTTTCTCTATATGTTTCTTCTAATGTCCTATAGTATATTTAACTTACATAGTAAAACTTTCCTACAACTTTTGATCATCAGTTTGCTCTGGAATTGTAAAGTGATCATGGCACTCCAAAGCAGTATTTATCTCAGAGAGTAGCAGTCTCTGGAATGGAGAACAACTGTAAAAGTTGCCTACCTGTTTACTTTTCTTCACTTCATTCTCCTTTCATGCCATTCTGAATTATCCAGAGACCACCGGCCTATATACAGATAGGGTCGCATATTGCACAGGTACCTCAGCTGTGAGTCTTTTTCATTGCAAAACTTTTTGATAAAAATACATTAAGTCACAATGAGCAGATAAGCTTGTTTTGTGAGAATATCCATGCTTGTACCTTTGAGTTGAGGAGCATGAAAAATTAATAACATACTCCAAGCATCTCTGACACATGAGTATTTGTTTGGCGGTGCAGAAATCTGTGTGTTCCAAGTACAGAAGAAAGTACACCCAAATCAAATATCTCAGGAAATATATATGCAACCACACACTGCAGTGGTTTATCTCTGCTACCCATTTCGTGGGTCTACCAGAAACTGGACTAGCTCCTCAATCCAGGTCTGAATACTCAGTTGAACCTGGCAGTGGACAAAGCTAGACCTGCTGGTAGACCACTGCTACAGCCAGGCAGAGAAAGAGGAAAATGAGACAGAGTCTAGTGATCAAGAGCCATTTGATGAGTTGTCAAATGAAACTACGTCAAAACAAACAGTCTCTTGCCAGAGATAAGATATGTTGGTCATACAAAGAAAAACTGAGTGCCCTAAAACTAATGTGGAATGATCTGGTTAACCAGGATAATAATTATTTACATAATTATTTATACACTTAATTTACATAATTAATTTTTATAATTAATTAATATAGCATCATTTGACATCTCTAAATTTCCAGTTGTATAGATGATTGATATAGATGACAGTGGTAGTGGAAGAAGGCATTATAACTGTTATAAACTCATGTTTACCTTCCAGGCATTTTTTACCCGGTATGAAACAACACGCAGTAATATTCTCAAAAATATCCTTGCAGTATATACTTACTTATATTTTATTATTAAGTATAGGAGCAATGTGCTTGTCATTTTGCAAAAATAGCTCAATAGGACTCAGTTACTAAAGCAGCAGCAGTCTGGAAAGCTGGGAAGCTGCCAGCAAGACTTCTGTTTTTCTGCTTGAAATCCAGTTTGCACATATATTTAAGAGTTTTGACAATGTTTTCATATTTTATAGGAAAGCACTATGTTTCTAGCTAGTTTCCACTGATGTGGTGTATATATAGTTACATACACTGTTTCCTTTTCGTTGGCACTTTTTCCTTTCCTTTCAGAAAGGCTCTCCTGGTTATATTGCTAACTGTAATCATGGCCAATTTGTTGCTTTTAAAAAATCTCATTGTACAGGTTTCTGTGTTGGGCGGAAATAGGATCTGATGTTTTGTCTTTCTGATGAATCTGATGAATTGTCTTCCATCTTCATAATGTCACCTCCCTGACTTGTGCTGTGAGTGTAGAAAAGAATTGAGGCAAAGAAGTGCTGTCAGCTGTGGGTAGTTTTGTCCCAGTGCTGCACTGAACCATACAAATGATTGAAATGGCCAAAAGAACTACTGGAAAGAAAGTGACCTGTTATCCTGTTACAAAAGTCAGTTTTATTCCAAATCTTTACGAAACTACAAAAGACTTTATTTTTCAGATGAAATTGTGAAAATTTATGTGAGCACATATATCTCAAAGAAGTCCTAAAGCCACCTTTGTCATATATAGGATAGTTTTATATTGTATTTTGCAGGAATAAATGTGAACTTGCTCTGCCTCTGCACTGAGCCTGCTGGGCTCTGCTGGAACATAATGAATATGGTGACAGTTTGAGCTGGCAGTGACAAGCACAAGCTTGAGCTATTAATGGTTTTAGCTTGGTTATGGCCCTGTGTAAGGGTGTAAAGTGATCCTCCTCTGTGTAGCCAATTTTGTGAGGTGGGTTCTTTCCTTTTGGACAGAAGAATGAACATTTTATTCCTTACAGTCTACCTTTTTGATATGCAGACTCCCCATTTAGCTTCATAGAAAAGATAGTGAGTTGTCTTGGTCATAATTATAAATATCTATATAGAAGGAAAACAGCTGATAGTAGAGGATCCTTTAGCTACCAGATAAAAGTATAAAATCCAATGATCAAAAGCTGAAGGTGGATAAATTAAAAATATTAATTCGGTACTTCAAAAAAATTTGATTCATTACAATTTGGAACAATGTATCTAGGGTAGGAGGAATATTCTATCATTTAAATTCTTTAATTGCCCTTTTTTTTCTGTATACCTGAGGCACAATTTCTGAACTGATATGGGAATTAGTGATTAAAGGCCTACAACCAGTGATTTGTAGGAGGTCAGAATAGTTCACAGGAGCTGGACTTCACACTCTCTGAATTTCCTGATAAGACCTCTTGCCCTGAATTTCATCGTTAGAAGTCTCATTAGCCAACCATGGAAAACAGGGGAGAAATACGGCACCTGTTGTTCCTCATAGTGCTCTCCTCCCCATGAAAGAGAAATTAAAGTCAAATGTGACATAGTAGGAGGTAGTAAAAAGTAAATAAGAAGTTTTGAAACAGAGAAGCCCCATGTCATCACTCCATTCTAAAAGGGGGGGAAAAAATGTAAAACCCCAGACCAAGGGGTCTCAATTTACCATGTTTTGAAAAGAAAATAAATGGTTCTGGAAGGTAGATCAATGCTAATGAGTCTGCCATAACCCTCATGGTACTTTTGTAGCTATGTATCAGGCTATTGGGTTTCTCTTCAAAATAATTCTGTGTTCAGGGGAGTCTCAGTAGAATGGAGGGTTCACTACAACTTTGGGTAGTACTAATTGCTCAGATAAACTTCTAAATTCCAGGAAGCTTGTCTATATAATCCAAATTCAAGGCTTTGCTAAAATTTCTATTCAAGAAACACTGATACTAAAGGTAATCTTTAGCATATGAAAAATACCAAGCAATTATTATCAGTGGCCCTAAAATGACACTTTTTTCCAAGAAATGCCCTTTGAAAATTTTGCAGGTGGTAACTGAGTATCTCAAATATGCTATTTTCTAGCAGCAAAACCAGTACTGCAACAGGAACAACTTAATTAAAGGATCAGTTATCCTTAAAAACTAAATTTCATGAGATAATCGTAACTTTGCAATCAACAAGATGCAAAAACATAAAATCAGTCATTCTAGGTAGATGATTTGATTTTAATGTCAGGATAAACTGTTGTCCATGCAACTAACTGAAGGAAAAGGGAATAATGGGAATTCTTACCCATTTTTCTATTATATACATCTAGTTCAGGAACTCCAGAATATTTACTGTGGTAATATGATACTGTCTTCCAATTACTGGATTTAAACTTTTAAACCAAGTAGATAATATTTATTTCTGGTTTGTTTAATTACTGACTAATTACAGGATTTTATTTATTCAGTGTATATGATTTAATTAGAAAAATTACTAAAATTTTGTTAAATGATCTGTTAATAATTACATTTGAAAACCTATATGCTCTCAGTGCTAAACTCCCTCAAACTGCCTTCTGCCCTCAGTGTTTATTGTCTGCTTACTGTGGAGTCTTGCTTTGCTTGTGAAGTACCCTGCGTTGTGATGCAAACATATTTCAGTACATTGCATTTTCCATAGGTGCTGTAGGTTAACAAAAGACAACAGTCTGACAACTGGCTGTAAATGATTTTATATTGAACAAGCTGCCTTGTAAGCAAAAATCTTAACTCCTGTTTTAATGTTCGGAGCATGTAATCCAAAATCAAAGAATGAGCAGAAGACTATACAGACAATGAATTGCTAAAATAACTGTAATAATGCACAGTTCTACAATCACCCTTTTCTCTCTGCTGAAGGACCCTGCATATAAGGCAAATGTCCACCTGGGAAATTCTAATTACAGTTTTTCTTAATTATACATACATTACAAGATGCACTATGGTCAGCTCTATATAAAAACAGTAAGTTGCTTCCCTTATAGTTGGGCGTTTGCATTAAAACACAAATAGTTTCTTTGCTTATCTGTGTTCCTGGCTTGAGGCCAGTAGCTTTCCTGCCTTTTATTAGTTGCAGCATAATCTAAAATAGAGGCTGAATAAAATAATTGACCAAGAATATATCTTCAGATAATATTGTCTATGTGCCCCACTCTGTCTTTCCCTTTTCTGTCTCTCCCTAGGGGAAAAGCAGTTATCTTCCTTATGCTAAATCCAGTTCCTATCCACAGCAATCATGTAAATCTTGGCATCAGTCTCACAGCAGAATAAAAAGTCAAATCAGCAGGAAACTTCCACATAAGAGCAACAGGCAGCCCCGGGAGGAAAAAAAAAACCAACAAAAAATATCCTCTCAAATTCTTCCATTTATTTTCTCTCAAAAATAAGAGTTCTACTCATTAGAAACACTCAGGTTTTCTTGTAATTTTTCAGATAATACGCCTTCAAAGAATAACAACTCATTGTTCAGCAAGCTTGCCAGCCTTTCAAAGCCTTTTATTTCAAAGCTTCGTTCTGAATAAACAAATCTATAAAGAGAACAAATTGAAGTTTCTGCTTTTCCTAGTGTTTTGCATAGAGGCTACACAAGCTGTCTTCTCTCAAAATGGGTCAGACCTCAAATTATAGATTTAAAGTAACCAAAAATTGTTGGATGTAGCTGGTGGGATGGATTTTATGTATTTTACATACAGCCTGATTCTAAAGCCACAAAAATTATTTTTAATTGAAAATTCAATATGTTAGATCAAAACCCCAAGGTATTCTTTATTATTATAGTCCTACATATTCAAACATATTACTAGTAAATTGATTAGGGGTACTTTAAATGTTTAGAGATAGGCAAAGGAAGACGAAGTATAATACAAATAACTATCATATAAACATGTTGACAACATAATAAAACTAAAAGTGTGGTTTGTAATATAATCTGAATTTGTACATATTGGACTGATGTACAAAATGTCTTTGTATCTAGTTACTACATTCCACAAGAGCTTACTTCAGAGTGAATTAGTCCTTGAAGGCATTAGGAGGAACTTACTCACACTAAACTGACTTGCCCTCCCCAAAATGAGAGAATGATTACCAGGGATATAACACAGAGAAAATGTACTCAGAGATACAAAGATTTTGTTTGCTAGAGCAGAGACTCAGGGAATGCAGAGTTAGGAATAAGATGTCTGTAGAAGAACTGGAGAAGGGAGGTTGGAATAAGAAATAAATGTTATCTGGTGAATGGAGCACATATAACTCAGTAGTTTGGAAAGCTTAATGTTAGTAAGTGCAAAATAATGCAATTTGTAAGGAAAATGTGAAGAAATGTCTGAACTCCTCACAGGATTGTAATCACGTCTTAACTTAGGAAGGAGACCTGGGCATTGCTGTGAACAGCTCAAACCATGTGCAGATTCCCTGATAGAGGTTCCTATATTCATTTCTGCGTTAGTACCTGAATAACAATTGAAAATTCCAGAGAGGCTCAAACAGAGTACGCAAAACTCCCTGATGACTGGTGTAGGCTTACGAAGGAAGAAATAAAAATGAGTACTGTATGTAATTCTGTGCCAGAATATTTGACTTTATAGAAAAAGCAGGTACAAACAGAGTACAGGTACAGTCAGAGATTGAAATAACATTGAACTCTACTGTCTCTGAAGGCCACTAAAAACTCTGGAAGCAACTCTTACTTAAAGATACCTTTTTTCAAAGCAGACCAACACTACTGTGAGGGATTTGAACCCCTGTTGGTGTGGGAATGGCTGACTGCCTGTATTGCCTGTGAACTTTCTCTCATTTATTTGAGGATAGGATAGCAGTGCTTAGGTCCGTATGCAAATTCTTTGAGCTAAATACTGCTTTTGGTTATACACTTACAGTCTCGTGGATAGGCAAATTCCTCCCAAGGTTTTGCAGTGCCGTTGTCAGGGTCCCACTGCCTGGTAGCAGAGAACAGTTCATCCAAATCCATGTATAACAGTGCCTTCTTTGCTGGCCAGCGGTCATTATTTTCAGTTACCAGCTGTATAACTGTCAGTACCGCCAGAAGAGCTAGGAAGTCTTCTACTGCAGCACTTTGAAAGCTGCTGCAGTTTTGTTTTGCAAGGCCCTTCCAACTTGTGCTTACAGTATGCAATAAAGTGAGGACAAGATTTAGTTCTGATTTTACATTGCCACAAACTTTAAGAAGCCTACTCAAACATTTCCAGCTACCATTTTATTAGGTATGGAGACCTGTGAAGTGATAGTATCATTTCATATCACTCTGTAAACGCAGAAAAAAAAGTGCTTTATTTTTTATTGAGCAACTGTCCAGCAAACATCTCTGTTCACTCCACAAACCTCATCCTTTATTTGTGAATTATAGCTAAAATGTAACTTTAAGGCTTTTTAAGCAAAGTATTTCTATAAAACCATATGAAGATAAGAAATAGTTATAAATGGAGAAGCCACTGCCTGTCTACAGCAAATACTCCATGAAGACTGATCTACCCAGTTCAGAGTACAGGCTGAATATACAAGAAGATTGCTGTCAGGGAGCAATGAGGGCAGGCTGGGAGCAGGGCAGGCATGGAAATGGCAAACAGGTTCAACATCATCAGGCAAGTTCACAGTGCTGAGGCAGGCCGACAGTCATGCTGGAAAGTCAATCCACAGCTCGTAACCAGCCCCAGTGACAGTCAGAATCCTGTGATCACCGGGCAGGTTCATGGTGATGGGGTCAGGCAGAAACCAGGCCAGGAAGTTGGGTCCAATGGGGCACAGACAAGGACTGAAGCACCTAGGTTGAGCTTAATTAGAGACCCTGGACTGATGGGCAGGGGTGTGTGGGTGAGGGTCCCAGGTGAGGCTGGTGAGGGCCATTAAGGCCTATTAGTGTGTTCAGGCCCCTGACAATTCTAACATTATATAAATTCTTATCCACTGGAAGTCTTGCATTTGGCACAGACTAAAATGATTTCAGGGGCTGTGTCTTACTGAAATTTTGTTCAAATTCCTCATTACAGATGCAGTAATAACAGATGCAGAAAATGAACACTCATGTACATTTTCTTGCATTTTTAATCCTGTTCTCTATATCTGCTGAGAAACAGTAGCCAGACAGTATTAGTGCTCCCATTGCCACAGTGATCTATGAGCTATCCCTTAACTGCAACAGCAATTGATGTTTTTAACAAAAAGATCAAGCACTCAAGCTGATTTGCTAGGATAATACCTATACTGGAGATCTTTTAACATAGTATTTCTACCAAATCCAATAGTCATAGCAATAATGAGAGTAATGTCCTGGAGAATCAGAATTACACTGAATTTTGCCACTTTGTTGACCTAAACATGAATACTAAGCTTTGTGAAAAACCACAGTGCCCTGTCTACATCAGTACTCCCACTGTTACTAACACCATGAAATCACTGCCATAGTTAGCTATAGGAGACAAAATATCTTCCAATATAGCCTGAGAGGACAGGTGAGCCAGTCAGATCAAGAAGTAGCACTAGCATACCATGTACAAAATAGCTTTCAGTAGTACTGAAACTAGTGTATTTAGTGGAATATATCAGAAAAAAATGCTTACAAAGTTAGTACCCACAAATAAGAGTAAATTAAGAACAGAAGCTCTTAGCATGTATCAGAGGGGAGAACTTTACTTTTTTGTTATTTGAAATTGGCACTAATGTTCACTTTTTCAGGGTCAAATTTTTCGTGAGACTGCATGATCAAATGGCAAAAGTACTGGAGGTTCCTGTTTTTTTCTAATTCTTGCTACTTTAATATCTTGTATATGAGCTTATCCCTAAACGTTCATGCTCTTATGTTCTCTTTGTTGCATCTTTTAACGAAGCTTGTACTTGCACAGAATTTACAAACAGGAGTTTAAGAAGTCTGAGGTAGAGCACAATAAAGAATGATTTCCAACATCAGATATGAAGAAATACTGTATTTTAAAAGAATATAAAATTAAAGGTATAAATTCTGACATGACGGTGTGTTTTATGTCTACTAACCTTGTAATTTTATTTTAAGGCAGATGACTCATCATATTGCATCATTGAAAGCAATGATAGACTAGCATCTGCCAAAGGCCGTTTTGGTAGTGCTTGCCACCTAGTGGATTACTGCTTGTATACACATGAGAAGGATCATCTGCTACAAAAATATTTGAAAATCTGCTTATTAATCACACTATTTAATAATATCCTGCAGAGTTTGAGTACCGCTAGATGGAAATCTTTTTGTTGAATGCGATGCTAGTGAATAGGAATGAAATGCTAGTGAAAATTGAAAAAAAAAATTGCAAACATTTTCGCAACTTTTATCCATTTTCTGATAGCACTATTTATAGCTATTGCTTGACTTGGCGACAGGCAAAATATGGAATATGAGAGCCAACGAGTAGTCAGTATACATGGCCATGGACTCAACTGTAAACTCAAGCCCCAAGCTAACATATGTTGGTTGGTAGTCTATGATCACCATATTTGGCAAATGTAAGTGAGCTCATTGAAATTTATACCAGTTTTTTCTACTTCTTCTATTAGACTTAGCTGTGGCCTTGTCATTTTTGTTACAACAAAGGTTCTTCTATGTGTACAGCAGTAACTGGATTTTCACAACTTTACCTCCTCTCTTCTGTTAGCCGCATTGCTTGGAATGGTTGTCATCCATTTTTTTGACCTGGACTTTAGTCTCTTCCTGTATAGTAATTTACCCTTCATTACTGCCCCCTAGTCTTACAGAGATCAAAAGTGTTGCTCATATTGTAACACAATGCAAAAATCTGTACATAAGTTGCACGGGTTTCATCAGCTACTTATAAAAAACACTTCTCCACACAAATGCAGTCCTCCTGCCAAAATTTTGAGTCCCCTCTTTCGAGTGTGAATACAATTGAGCTTTTATTGAATTTTGTAACAATTGATATATTGAAAAAATATGGACAATTATACCAGAACTTTCCCAAAAAAATCCAGCCTACAGGAGATAGTTAAGAGAAGTTATCAGCAACAGGGAATTGTCAGGTTTGAATACAGCAAGTTTTCTGCTATACTGATGATTGTAACAGTATTTTTTACTCTTCCGTGATGATGGTGATGTTGGAAAGTTTTAGCCAACAGCTGCATGATATTCAGGAATAATCAGTTTATGCTTTACACTTTGAGAAGAGTTTCCAATTAAGCTTACTAAGCTCAAGAACATACCTTAATTCTTACTTGTTAGATATGTTCATATAGATGGTTTTGCCATTTATAGCATTTTATGATCAATAACCTGTTGATGAGTAACTTGATGTGCAGATGTTAAATCTGGGTCAGAAGATTCCATGGGGTCAAAACTTTTGCTCCATGTTCAGTTTGGCTGTTATTTATCTGAGGGTATTTGGATCTTACAGCCCATTATGTGACCATCATACATCAGAATTTATGATCTTTCCTTATTTGCTATGGCGACCTCATGACTGAGGATAGTTTGGGGGGTTTTTCCCCTCTAACAACTGCTATGGGGAATTTATATTATGATCACATGGTGACATACAGATTCTTTCTTTATACAGTTAATTTCTTAACTTTCCGTTATACACTGATTATCCTTCTAACACTACAGAGTATATAAATTTCATCAGGAAGATCATCAGGAATACTTGGAATTAAGAAATATTTAAGAAATTTTGTACAACTATCCTCCTGTTTTCAAAATAGTAATCATAAGAATAATTTGATCTTTTGCCAAATTTAGAAAGTTGTATTTTATTTTAGTACCATAATATAAATCTGTACTCAGTGGTATCATAAGCTTGAAAAATCATTTTTATTAACATACAAAAAAGAATAAGGAAAATAGACATCATAATTAAACATTTGCTTTCACCTACAAATAAGTACCGTGAGTAACAAAACAATAAAATAATTCTTTAAGTTCTTGTGAACAGTTAGAAACAGGAAGGAATTTTCTGAAATAGAAGCAAAAGAAAGAGTCTTCTGAAATAGAAAATATTTGGCAATATCTTTTAGTCTCTCAATAAAATTTCCATGTAAACAAGTAATCCATATTTACAATATCATATGTAATCTTCTTGGTTACATGTAGTAAGAAGAAGTGTACATGCAATTACTGTACATTCAATTTTAAAATCTAATTTGCACCATCATTTCTCAGTTTCATTAATGTTGGAAAAAACACTGTTCTGCTTCTGTGCACAGTACTGCATGACATCATGTAAATACATTTAAAAAATATTTTTTTTCAGGCATCTTAAAAAAATAGCACTTTTAATGTTAGGTTTTGTAACTTCCTATGTTTTTATAGGAATCCAAATTTGGAATGTAAGCTCTACAATCATGTCCCTGTAAAAACAACAATGTAGAAGATTTCCAAACATGCAGAAAAATCCTGATAAAAAAGCTAGAGTTCTACCTTCCATTTATATCTTTGAAAATATACCTTTTTATTTCTCATGTTGCTACTACTACACATAAATACAGGTAAGAAAAGTTGCATGAAAGGAAAGTTAATGGAAGGCCACTTTGAGAAGCAGCTTTAGGAATATGGGGTTTTCCGGAGAAAATTACTCTCCGAAGTCCTATGTATTTTTATTTAGCACTTGAACTAGCCTCATATGTTGCAAGGATACTTAAAGACCTTTTTAATCAGTTTAGAACAGAAGCCAAAAGTCTATAGTATGTTGAAGCCAAAAGTCTATAGTATGTTGAGTGTGTTTTAAATTGCACACACCAAAATTGAGCAAGGTTTAGGAGCTCACAGCTACTGCATCTCACAGGGACCTTCCAAAGACCAAAGCAGCCAGAAACCCGCAGTTCATGCACACGAGATACCACTGATTATGATAATTTCCCGGAATGGAATCTTTCAGCTCCCACTGAGTTTCTACTATCACGTTTAACCTCAAAATTGAAAAACAAAAA
Source organism: Mycteria americana (assembly GCF_035582795.1). Classification (NCBI taxonomy): domain Eukaryota; kingdom Metazoa; phylum Chordata; class Aves; order Ciconiiformes; family Ciconiidae; genus Mycteria; species Mycteria americana. Next base: position 21,133,087 of record NC_134373.1, read on the forward strand.
TATAGTCTGGCAGATTACCCTCAAAAGGTTGCTAATCCTTGATTTTCAATTAGTTTTATATCATCAGAATAGAGAAGTAAATGAATGCCACCATTCTTTTTCAAGTATCATGACTCTTGAACAGTACACAGAATAAAATGGAAAACAGAAGGCATACTGGTTACTATAGCTTAACTTTAATAGCATATAGAACCATTCACCTAAAAGCTGTTGATTTCAATACATCCAAGTCAGTGGTGTAACAAAAGAAACCACAGATTTTGTGGTTTTTTTCTGAATATACTGTACAGTTAGTTTCTTCCAGAACAATCCTTAGACAAGTGACTACCTTCCACAGAAACACATGCTTTTATTAGATTACTTAGTACTACGCAAGGATTGAATGAGCTCATTTTCACAGGTGGATGAGACACAGTAACAGGCCAGTACATACCAACATAAAACGCTGTTGCCTGTATGAGTGCAGTATAGAAAGCTAGCATAGTAAATTACTAGAACAGTTGAGTTCATTTATTCACTTAACCTGTTATACTTAAAAAGTGTTAAGAGCATCTCTCACAAAGACTAAATGTGCATCCACCAGCTGTGAGATGCTTACTGATTTCACCAGAAAAGCAGACTTGTTGAGCAGAACATAACAAGATCAGAAGAAGACATCACAGTTTAGTGTTCTCCAGAAGCTACTACGAATCCCTCTTCCTACTGAATGTTCAATATATACATTTGTAATAGGATGCATAACGTAATCATGTTGTGTCAGTTGAGCACTAATGCCATTTAAAACAAGCGCTCTTGTTTTTCTCTCAGAAAGCTGCTATCAGTACCATTTGGATTTTATGCTGAAGCTGCGCAGAACAATTTTAGGCAATACAGATAATTGTGTGGAACTTGAAAAACAGGGAAAAAGCTGTCTGTTCCATTGCATATAGTGGGACTGGAGGAGTGCTCACACAATAGGATAGTATTCCTTCTGTCATACTTGAATTCTACACTAAGGCATTTAAAAGCAGGTATTTTCTCAAATGAAACAATACACCAATGCTAGGTGGGTCCCTGTCATCCACAAACATATGTAAGTGAAAACACAGAAGTCTGGGATGTAGTCCTTGAGTACCAAATGGTACAGCAGAAAAGTTTTTCAAGTAATTTACTATGCTAGCTTTCTATACTGCATTCACCAAATAATTAAATGTTACTGCAAATCCAGTAACAGGAACTGAGGTGCTTCTTGTCAGAGAAGATCCAAAATAATTCATGACCAAAACTGTTTGTACTAACGGAACACTGAACTACAAAAATTGCATATTTGCTAAAGTTTAATGTGTTTAAACATTTTTAAAAGCTGAAGTAGATAAAAATGTATGTAGTCTTTAAAAAAATAGGAAATTATATGCTGTCTGAAACTGTCTGTGTTGCAACATGAACAGTGGTAAATCTGGACTTGTAGTGGGCTCTGCAGCTTTTACAAGAGATTATAATAGAAAGGTTCATCATTTTGGACACGTGCATTATAATAATTTATAACACGTGCACAATAATTATTATTCTATAGTAGTAAAAAATGTAAGTATTGTTTATATCTGTGAAAATAATGAATGAGCATAGTACATTAATACTCCAATTACTAGAAAGAGCTATAAAAGTAAAGTGCCAGTAGAGACTCAAACTGCATTATTTAACACTTTAATTTCAAATTAAAAAGTCATAGAGTTTATATAGTTTGCTTATAGACTAAAGTACGTCTTCATGCCTGTGACAGTAATGATTTTGACACCAGTGTGGAGATACCAAAATTTGCTTTCAGTTAACAGGTAATGTTTTAATCAGATTAGCAAAGCTCAGCTGTTTCTTGGAGGAAGCATTTCTCACTTCAAGCTCCTTTCTTCTGTGAGAATGCTAGCAGTCTTCTCTGGTTTCTAATGTCCTACTTTCTAGTGTAGTGCCATAAATCAATAGAACTGGGCAATCAAATAAAGAGTAACATGCTGCCTTCAGGGATAAAAGGAAGACTTGGTTTAAGTGACACATATTTTTCTAAGTGTGTATCTATAGCTTTCCAAATAAGACAAATTCTGCATTTCGATGTCTTACAATTTCCTTAGATTTCAGTAATGATCGCACATAATCCAAAGCCAAATGTTGTCTGTGTACAATATATTTGGTAGAGTTGGTTAAAAAGTCAACAGGTAAGTTGTGATTACAAAAAAAAAAAAAAGTTTTTAAAGGAAACATAACATTTAATGAAGATCTCAGGCAAACTTTCATTTGTTTTTTTTAATTCAAAATCTTAGACTAAACATTTTTATGCCACTCTGCAAAGTGCTGAATGACCTCAAATCCCATAGATTTTAGCAGCTGGTGAGGGGGTTAATCAGCTTGAGAAATCAGGGCTTTAAAAAAGTGAACATTACCAGAAAAATTATGTGTGACCAACTAAATTCTGCTGGTCTGGTATACTTCATGACTCTGATTCATAACCTGCAAAATCACTCAGACCAAAGTTTAGTCTGAATCTTTTTAACTTTTCATGACTATAAGAGATATAAGCATTAAATTAAGAAGTGATATGGAAAACATTTTCCAATTATGTGATTTTCCCATTATGTGATGTCACTCACGCTCTCATTTTTTAAGTGAGGACTGAGCATGAACCAATATAGTATGTTTGGGACTTACCAGAATTTAAATTCATATGCAGAAAACTTGAGTATCTTTGAGCAAGCCATACTGAAAATAAAACCCCAACCTATTTATATATCAATATAACTAAATCGGAAGGAACCAGGGGGGGTTGGCAGTATAAGAGTAATGTTATTCTGTGTATTTTCATTACATAGTTGATCGTTGGCCTGCTTCATCAAGTTTGAGGTTTTGTTTTCTGGCTGCTTCACTACTGATCCTCAGATCAGATTTATCTGCATTACTACCATCTGCCATTGTGGATTCTGCTTCTGTGCCTTCAGGAGTCCCTCCAGTGGGCCCTAGAACTTTAGCATTCTCTTCTGGGGGGCGCTTCCAATGAGGCCTGCTTGCCATCCACAAAATAAGTGCACCAAATATGACAAGCAAAAGACCAAGACAGTTGACAAAAGTTGCTTCTGGTGGGGATGCACTATATGCAGGATTTTTCCTTTGGAAGGGAAAAAAAAAAAAAGGTCAGTTGTTTTAAAGACAATCCTGGTCTAAAAACAGCAGTCTCCTTCTAGGTAGGAGGTCTTTTTAAAACAAAACAAAACAAAACAAAACAAAACAATATCCCAATACTAGATGGTTATTATTCTGTGCAAATGGAAGTACAGTTTGCAGTGAATAACCTTAATAAACAAGTGAAAAAAAATACTTACAATGAAAATATAAGCTTTTCTGTGATTCCCATGAGAGCTGTTGCAATCACTGTTGCAAAGATGGTAAGACCCGAATAAACATGTATTGGCATGAGAGCTGCTCGGAGAGGAACTGGAGCAAAAGGGAGCAGAAAGACAGCAAAACCCAAGAAAAGCTAAACACAAAACAGATTCATAGTTAAAGCTATATGGGAAACAAGCTGCACTTCTCAAGCAGAATAAAAATCATCATAAAAATTCCATTTTGAGATGTCTTCAGGTACAAATTTGAAAAGAATTGGCATTTTTATTTCTGAATGTGTTTCTCTTCAAAACCAAAGCAATAATTCTGGATTAGCACATGGGAAGCAGAGATGAAATATTTTATAAATAATCCCACCTAATATCAGTGTTCAAACTTACTGGTAATGCTAAAACTGCAGCCAAATTAGGTACTGGAAACAGAAGTTTTCACTGTCAGTAATTCAGTAATATATTAAAGGTGTGAGTACCTATATTTTTACAGTCTCTTCAAGTCCTGTTCTCTGCTTCTGTTACAGACTTACACATAAATGACGATCAGAAGGCAATCTAACCTTCTGACTTGAGTGGACTAAAGAATTTTACCTTGTTAGAGTTTTGGTTAAATTAAAGTATATGTCTTCAGAAGGGCAATGGTCTATATGTCAATATATCAATCAGTTGGTGTTTACAGAATGAAGATGTGTGGGGGTGGCGTGAAGTTATTCAGGGGACGTGAGTCCTCCCATTAGTGCTAATTTTGTGATGGAAGATAACCCATCATGTCACATGGTTTCAGTCACAGGCTTGCCCAGTCATATTGAGGTTGCATCCCTTCTTCAGTTTGTTCTACCGTTACTCACCCCTGCTGCTAAATTAGAAATAGTGCATGAATTTGTATTTCATCTTGCTTTAACTTCCAGTCTTAGTCCTTGTTTTGTCTTTCCATGCTGGATTAAAGCGCCTGGTATTTTCTCCCTGGGAAGCTTTTTAATACACTGTAATCAAGTCATCTCTTAATCTTCTTTAGATCTGCTAAACAGTTGGAGCTTTTTAAGTCTTTCACTGGAAAATAGTTTTTCCAGCTCTCAAATTACTTTTCCAGATTTTGCTTTTTTTTTTCCTTTTTTTTTTTTAATTTTAGAAAAATTTATTCCTTAGTATTTCATATTAGTTTTGCCAATGCCATATATGGAGGTTAAGATTATCTCTTATTATTTACTTTTCCTGTTGTCCCAGCATCATGAGAACTCATTTTGAGCTTCATGTCATTTTGAGCATCTTTGAGTACTTCTTTCCAGAGACACTGCTTTCCAAGAGACAGTCTCCATTTTATATTTCTGCCCTATTCTTAAATTTATGTCCTTGTGCTATACTGTATTAACATACATTTGGCTTAAATACAATACATTTACACTATTGTTCCTGTAGGTATAGTATTATGTGAGCATCCCCCCTCAATAATTTTTCAATTCTGAAATGACATACCATTTCTGGCAAATGTCAATTGTCTTCTCTATTAACAGAGATACTACTTTATGACTCTCTTTTAACAATAGTGCTCAATCACTTAACAAACATCAGTCTCTGACTGGAGACTTATATCCCAGTTTGGAGGAAGTAACACCACAGTTCTATTGATGAGACAGGCAAGGCATTAAGTGCCATTGATCATGTTTATAGCAGCAAAATGAAAAGTAGAATTAAGATCTTATTCACAATTCTTTATCTCAACCATTAGAAAAAATGCTGCTACTCAGTATAGTGGCAGCACAGATTTCCCTGAAATAACTGCATTATTAAGACAAGGAAAATCTTAACACTGTTCCTTCTTATTCATTAACTGTTGTTCAACTATAAAGAATATACTCAACAATGCTGCAATATGCTTTCTTTTTTCTAAGTGTTAAAAACACTATTTCAACACTATTTCCTGTACCTCCTAGCCTGAGCAGTGAAGGATAAAAGTCCAGAACCCAAATCCCTCAGCCAGGGATCTTCTGTGCTTGATCACCAGATAATTAAGTCTTATTTTTTTCTCTTTAGTGTTTTGGCAAAAAAACTAAGAATCACAATTTGAAGGAACAAAATAAATTTCCATAGGGTAATAACACAATATAGGGAATTCAGAACGTACATGCAGAAACGTCACATCTGTATGTGTACGCTAAATGTCAGGGCATGCCTGCTCTTCTATGCCAAAAGCAAAATGTACTAAGTTCGCTCATTTTAGATTATGATAACTCTACTTCCCTGCCAAGAGAAGCAGTTAAAAGCATGCACGTGAACATTTATCAAAGTCTTGCTAATTCAGGAAAACTGGTTAGCCAGTAGTAGCTCGTTCAGATGTCAGACCCTTTAGATCTGCACTGCTCCCTACTGCACTTGTTCTGCTGATAAACAAAACTCTTGAGGCCAAGAAGTGACTACTTAAAATTATGATAGCTGGGAAAAAAAAAAACCAATTACTTCATTTGAGACTTCCTTAATAAAAGCTCTAACTGTATTTAAATATGCTGCCAACAAACCAAATCACTTGCTTTAACTTCAGCAGTTTATAGAGCTTAGAAACACACTACTGTATAACTGAATAGTAAATAAACTGCCATTATCCCAGCAAATAAACAAAATATGCTTTAAAATACATTTTTATTTGAAGTCAAGGATCCAGCATTTGCACATTTACATGCTAATTGGCCAAATCACAGAATGTAAAATGGCTATCCCAGTAGTTAGAGTGTATTAGTGAGGGCCTATTGTGCCTGAATTACTCAACGCATTCTTCAAATTTACACCCTGTTTATAAATACAATTAGATTCTAACCTGGAGAGAATAAAATATAACAGCAGTCAGCCCAATCCAGCTGTGCAGACTGTACATGTTAGGAATGTTCCTGGCATTGTGGAATTCAAACACGGCTACCATAGAAACAATTGCAAGAATCATAGCTATGGTATTTAATCCAGCATGTATGAACTTCATTAGGAGTTTGCTGCACTTCCAAGTCCAGGGCAACCTGTACACAATAATAGCTGAAGAAAGAACAGAAAGAAGATTTTATGCCTTACAGGATAACTTCTCTCAGATTTTAATAATCATGCATCATTCACATAGTTCCATTGTAAATTACAGGAAAATCCAATCTTTAATCCTCTAAAAAAGTCTATTAAAAGGCTTTTTCTCCTACACATAGCATAGCATAGCATATTCCAAATATACAATTGAGGCTTAAATATAGCTTTTAGGGTGATTTCTTCCTAATTTTAAAAAAACTTTAGTGTGTTTCAAAAAAAGAACAGTACACAACTTTTGTCTTTTCCTCATTCTTTAAATTGATCTAACAGGGATTCTGCACAGGATTTTGATTTTTCTGCTACTAGTCAGATGGGAGGAATAGGGCCCAATTCTTATATCCAGAAGACCACCTATTGAGAAAGCGTGTAAGACTATTTTTTTAATATTTATTCTCTTTGCCAACTTTAGATAATGCTATTCTCTAATTGCGTAGATATTTATATGACTATCTATTGCATTGATATTAATAGGACTACTTTAAATGGGAAAATGCTACTCAGCATAAGGGAAACATAGTCTGACTCTTAAAAGACAAAAGGATTTGGCAACTACAACTCTTCCAACACTGTTAGATGAATGTAAGGAGGTTTTGCCTATATTTGCATTAATAAATCTAGCAGACAGTGTCCAGTTTTGTCCAGTCTGAACAAAACAACGATTTCTAGTAATCTAACTCCAGAGGGTCTGTAAGAATAACTTAGCCTAGAGCTGCTTCTTGCCAAGCTCTTTCTTCAAGGTCCCCACTGCTCTTTCCCTGCCACAACTGTCCCCTGCCTGTCGTATGACCCAGGTGCTTTCCACAGGGGACACACGCAGACCAGATTAGATCACTGAAGCCCCAGGTACATCTGATTACAAACTAGGTAGTAATCCTGGATGTGTAACAGCACATAAGTATATTCAGATAACAGGGGACAAATATTTATGAGGACACCCGATCACTTGACCAATAAAGGCTAATGCCTGCATCCATAATGTCTGGCCTGAGCAAAAAGACTGCGCTCCATTCATCTGATTCATCACATCCTCATTTAAGGTTTCTGCTTATGAATTACATTCAAATCTTTATCTATAATTAGCTATACTAAAACAGAAGAATAAGAATATATGCAGGTTTTGGAAAAAGTTCCTGTTCCAAACATTACGAAATAGATGTGCACCAGAAAAAAAAAGTATTACCTGATAAATGCAAAGATTAAGAATTTACTTAAGTGATTCTCATGTGCCTTACTCATTACTTCTCCATAACCCTAGCTTTTTATGCAAAAAGCATAGGTTATGGAAAATAAACAGGATATTCGTTCTGTATGTTGTGAGGGATAATAATAAATGACAAATTAATTTCAAAGTTCTGTTTACACATTTTTGTTTACTTGGATGCGTGCCAGGAAATACAGTACTGCACTAAATAATTTGCAAAGAAAACACTGTTCAGAAGTGAAATTTCCAGACAACGATCAAATTTTAAATCAATGTATGCTTTTACATACTGTGTAAAAATGTAATACTGGAATGAAAGTGTTCCTTAGAATATTTAAATATATACAGCACTTCAGTAGTTCTCAGCTTTCTACTTTTAAAAAGTAACAATAGTAAATCCTACAAGATCAGGAAGATAGAAGTCTTGTTTTTAAGACAGTTTGACTGTAATCAGTCTATATGACATAGGTATGATTCAGTACACCAAGCTTTTGATCACCTCCAACAGTTACCCAAAAGTTATATGATAGTCTTGTATCTTGTTAATATTGAAATAATTGCCTGCATCAGACTATTATTAATTAACCTAGTACTAATGATTATGATTTCTAATTTGGTAAAGCAGGTATGCCAAAAGGCCCCAAAGAAGCCTCAGCATCCCATGAGGATACTCCCAGTAAATCCTCCTTGCTCCATCTTACAATATGGCCCATAGTATTGTCAATAATTTATTCCAAGTGCAGCAGAGTACTGGACTATATATGTCTTGAAGTAAACTTGATGTGCATAGGTCCTGGTCTCAGTTTTCAGTCTTTGATCTCAGAAGGTCAAGTCCAGGCTAAAATTTTTGTGTAACATTTTTCTTTGGTGCATAAGATGCTGTCATCTAGTTGATTTAACTTCCAAAATCACTATCAAACTCCATAGTCACTCGTCCACATAGTCTCAGATCTCTGTCTGGGCCATGAATTTTCTGGGCTGTTTCCCATAAACAGTATGATAGAAAAGCAAGGAATACAGACTAATGGCTTGGACACTTGTTAACAATACCATGCATTAGCACGTTACATGCCACAGCCCAGGACGTATGCATGATAGTACAATTTGGTTTAGTACTCTTTCTGTGAGGGCTATGTGTGAAGTTATACACTGCAACTTGAGCAGATCTGGCTGTTTTATCACTGTGAAAAGACACAGTCCCATTTCCCCATCACCACTTTTGTTCCACTTCTGTGTGCTTCCCCCTGCCTTTGTCATAACTGGTGCTTTTCTGACCAGGAGGAGGAAGCAAGACAAGCTGGGGAACAAAGGGGAGAGGAGGAGGAAGATTCTGCTTTCAGTGGTGCAAACTCTTAAAAACTGACTCAGATGTGATGTGTAATTTCATCTCAAAATTAAAATAGGCTGGGTTAAAAGCACATGCACAATTACAGCATTTTTAGTAGTGACATGCTAAAGCAGTCCCATGAAGAACTTTCTCTAGGTACTGCATCTCTACTACTCTTAAGAGATTTGACAGTCTAGGCATCCTTAGACACAGCTTCTTCACTCAGATCTCACTCCTGTTTTGAGCTCTGATTTTAAAGCACGCCACATAGGGCAAAGTGATCCTGCAGTATCTTGTATGTGGCACGAGACACCTGTTCTTTGCCAAATGCATAAAACAAAATTCTACAGTTAGCTCTCTAGTTTCTGACTGGCACGTGCTGCACGTGCTGTAGGATTGCTGTCATGGATTGCTCATGAGATGCCTTCCACCTTAGAAGGCACACAGCGTGGTTTTGTGAGTGCACTGGGGGTGCACTGCACAGCACCTCACAGCTGCCAGAAAGGAATTCCTCTTCGCCCCTCCTATTTCCTCTCCTGCTCCTTCTTGGCTGATCCTGTTGCTTACCTTTGGCAAGTTCTGAATGCCCACTAGATTCTTTGGGAACCACTTTAACACAGAATGGACAGCTGCCCACCTATGATTTCGAAGGGACTCAAACTAAGCTCATCAAGAGAGCTGCCTCTTCACAAGTTGCCTGTGATGAGACCCTTACAGCTCAGCAGTCATTTGCCCTTCCAATTCTTGAGAATTCTGCAGCCCATTGGATATTAGAAACTCCAGGAATTAGCTGTTTTTCCTTTGTACAGACATTTTGTTATGTTTGAGGCAGAGGTAATCATGTTTGTTAGATAACTCAGAGCAAGCATCATCTTTAGATGTGATTTCAAGATGAAAGACTATGCCTAGTTTAAAATAGATTTGCACTCCTTCTCCTTGCTCTTGCACGTTGTCCACCATCTCCCTTCCCCATCTATGGCACTTCTGAGACCCTTTGTGCAGGCAATTCAACTTTCTATTCTGGCAAAAACTGCACCTGGGGGGTGGGTGGGTGGAGGTGAGTGTGTTAGGTTTCTGCTAGTTGAGTTAATTCAGTTTATGGGTCTGACAAGGGCCAGAGCTGGCACAAAAAAACCAGTAGGAAGATGAAGTCTGAGTCAAGGAGAAAGCTGAAAGGGAGAAGTGGAGGAAAAAAGTAGGAATATTTCAGCCACAGTGAGCTGTAAGATTGTCTCACCCGCCTAGGTAATTCATCCATATAGATGAAATTTAATTGACTCTGTAACACCATATGGTAATGTGGCAGACCAGGATTTTTCCTTATCTTTTCTCTGTAAGAACTCTTAAGTAACATTCCTGTTCTATTCCTTTATTAATATACTGCTGACGTTAGGCTATATGCTCATGTTTTAAGCCTGTTTAAAATACAAGTTATATGATATTTATAAATCATATATGATGAGGAATATTAACTGTGCAAGCATTTTCCAAGATTTATAGTGTCAACCTACAGCTTTATTGTATAGAGTTTACATGCGATTCATAAGCAGCAGAAGACTGATCTGAGGATGGGAGACAAAGACTACCTCACCCTCGTTGTTCTGACTCACTCTTTATTCAATCTTCCACAACCCCAAAAACCACCATGCTGCTCTTCAGTCTGCAACATAGACTGTCACATCTCCGTAGAAAAAATATATTCTTTTATTAGGTGAGTAATGGGAAATCCTCAGAAATCATTTATTCCACATTATATTTTGATGGGTTTCTTAATTAGTCTTTTGGGAGAGAACCAAACATTATTATCTGCAGGCCAAACATGAAATAGCATGCAAATACTCCTTTGGAGCATGCCCTGTGTCTACAGTCATTGTTCAACATTTCCACATGTAAAATAAGACAGAATTCCTTATTTACTTATTTAACCCATTCTATCACACTACTATTCCTTCAAGCCCTTCTTAAAACTCACTTTTTCCTCATGTTTTTTTCCTATCTTATTCTTTTCAAAAATGTTGCTGTACTAATATGCACACAGACTTTTATTGCCTGTTTTTCCCACTTCAAGTCTAGAAAATCATCTGGACAATTACTGTGCACTGACAGTGTTTTGTCAGGTATCATTTACCTACAGGTGCTGATCCGCAAATAGTAAGTACTAATATTAACATGCCTACAGCTTTTTCATTTGATTGACAAGATATATACAACACTTTTATCAGGGCACATCTACTTCCCAGTATGGACATTATTACAGTCATCCCTTCTACCTCCTACAGACCAACAATACATTTCTATCCTTTGTATAGACTTTAATTTGGTTATTATTTCAAATCCTCCACACAAATTTAACCAAGATATTTATTAGCTATTCTTTTCTACTTTTAACTACTTAGAGACTTCTTTTTCTTGTATGTGTGCAAAGAGGTATCCTATTCCCCAGTCTCATCCAAATTACTTTGATTTCAATAGCAGACTTCTGTCAGCCAAATTTGAATGAGATTCACAGTGGTATCTTATCTGTTGATATTTCATCTGATTTACTACAATACTCCTTCAGTCTCCGACTTTGCATTTCTTGTTATACAATAGGATTTCCTCCCCAAATAATGCAATATTATCAATGAATTCCTTGTATATGTTCCTTTTTTTTTTTTTCAGCTATGGTAAACTTCCATTTACTTCACATATATCCTTACCTACCCAAGGCTTGAGGCAACATCCTTACTCTGTGACACAGGGACAAACTGAGTTTCAGAGGAAAAAAGAGAAAATGCGTAGGAAAAAGCTGCAGAAAACCTCCCCCTATTTTCTTCAAAAAGTCTATGCCTATATAAAATACAGTAGTTTGATCACAGCAAGTAGTATAGATCTTAGTGAAGTCAACAGGTGTTTCTCATTGCTTATTTATAGCCTGAAATTACACTTCCTGTGACCTATTGAGCAATATTATGTAGAACAACTTCAAAATACTGCTTATTGCTCAACAGTAATTTGTAACTTGAAGCCAGAAAGCTGAGAACACACCCCACTCCCATTGAAAAAATGAAATTTGCAGTGTATGTTCAAATCACAACATTCCCTTCATAGCCAGAACTAGACAGCCACCCACTCCTCCTGCATCTTCCAACCTCTGACTGGCTGGGCTCCTGCTGAAGAGCGAGCGAGCGAGCATAGATGTGATGCAAACAACATGTTCCACTGGAATGAATGTCCGGATGTGCTGGACAAGTTTTCTGGCTGGACGAATGCAATATATCATTCAGTGGTGAAGCAAATGTAAATAAGGTTATTAAAAATGAAATTCTAGTTTGTCTTCTATTACAAAGAAAAAATACTCCTGCTTACATTTATACTGTAAGTCTCCAGAGGTTCCTCATTACTTAAGAACAGTAAAATCTTCCCCGTCCTCTCCCCCCAACAGTCAGTGGTAAAACTGTGGGAGAATTTCCACTGTTCTCTGCAGTATTTATTTGCCCTTCTTGGAGACATTACTAATGTTTCACTAAGTTCTTTTCATGTTGCAACTAGCAAGAATTTTGTCAATGACTTTATAAAAAAATACTGTTGGAAGCTGGTATCTGTGTCAAATTGCCCCATTAGTTTTAATGCCATTAGCATAAATTGACACTCCCAAATGTCAGGATTTTTAAGGTACAGTCCAGTGCCCTTATTTTTGCAATATTTAGCTCTAGATTAAATATATTCACAGGCTAGATAAGCCCCTCTGTGGTGCTCTATCATTATCTGCTTTTTAAACTTTACTGACAGCATTGTATTTTTCCTTCCTAAATTGATACCGGTTATCAACTATAGTGTCTCTAATTTTGTCATTTTCTTGGAATTAGCCAATTCATTACACTAACAGCAAAACCACAGTTCAAACTCCAGTATTCTTGTTGGCCTCTAGGAACAACCCTTGCACTTACGACCTAACATACTAATTGTGTGGGATGGAAAAAAAGATACTGTTCATGTTGTAAGTGTAATGGGAACCATTTGAAAGTCAGTCCAAGGCTGAAGCCTATGCAATCAGAAGTCCATACACTCTATAAGAAACCAAAACCCACCAATTGCATCATAATCATTGTACATTATTATGGCAACAGAATTAAGAATGAATTTAAAAGATGTATTTTGCAAACTAATTTATGCTAAGTCTGAGCTGATGAACTGCATTTGAATGATGCTGACGGTGCTACGTTGTCTCTGGCACAAACCCCGTTCCGGGATCTAGCTTCAGTGGTACTGAACTTCCCTTTCTCCTCCTGGGACGTGGGAGAAAGCCAACAGAGAGAAACTTTCCTAGGGCAGCACTTCTGGCATTTCGATTCCCGACTTGCGTGAATTCAGGCTGACTGGGAAAACACCTCGCGAGCACGACCCGCAGCGCAAGGCGATCCGGGCCAGGGTACACAAGTGCTTGCAGAAAAAAACACGCACAGCAGTTTTGGCTTGCTACAAGGGACTCTTTGTCCCCCCTCGGGGAGCGCGGGCTTGCCGAGCCGCTCCGCCGCCGCCCGCCGCGCTGCCGCGCTCACCCGCTGCCGGCCGCGGGCCGCCCCGGCGGCTCTGCCCGCGCCCCCCGCGCCCCGCAGCCCCGGCCCGCCCGCGGCTCCACGCCGCTCCGCCCCGCCCCGGCCCCCTCCGCGCCAGCCCCGCGCCCGGGCCCCTGACGCACCGATGCCCTGGACGAAGACGAAGCCCGTGATGATGAGGACGGGGTGCCAGTTGAACTCCCGCGGGCTCCCGTCCCAGCTCAGCCCTTCGCGGTAGTGGAAGACCCAGACGAGGGAGAAGATGACCGACACGAAGCCGACCAGCAGCGCCGAGACCAGCAGCGCCAAGAATCGCCCGTAGTCCTCCATCTTCCGAGCCCCGTGCGCGGCAGCGAGCGCCGCGAAGGAGGGGCCGGGCGGGCGGCCGGGCGGGGTCGGGCCCGGGCCCGGGGCGGCGGAGCGGCGGGCGGTGCCGCCCCGCAGCAACGCTGCCCGCCCGGCGGGGCGGGAGCAGGGCGGCACTCCGCGCCCCTCCGCCCTGCCCGGCGCCGGCCCAGCGTCCCTCGGCGGTCTCAGCAGCGCTTGTTCACGAGGAGGGGTCGCTTTGGTTTTTAAAGCGGTTTTTACAAGCTGGCCGAGAGTTTCTTGCCCTCGCATCCAGAACTGCGCCTTAGAAAAGGCATTGCTGCGTCCGCCTGTCCCCTGCCAGGGCGCGGCCCCGCCGCTCTCCCCGCTCCCCCCGGCGCTGGAGTGCGGGAGGTGGCGTGTGCGGGTTTCGAGCACGGGGTGGTAGCGGAGGTTGGTGGGTGTAGCGGGCGAGGGCACTGGTGGGCGACAGGAATTTCCAGACCCGCCGTAAAGATAAGCCAACCCAGCCATAAGCACCAACAGATAAAGCAGGAACGCTACTGCGCTGGAGAGGCAGACGGCATACAGAAAATGCAGAGTAGGAGCACGCTTAAAGACACTACTTGGAGCCCGACTTGGAGCACGCTTTCTGTCGTGATCATCATCCCCTTTACTTCCCGTTGGATTCGCTGGTGCTGTAAATGTAAAACAGATACTAACCAGTTTCATGTATATACGGACTCTGCCCTAAGTATGCAGGAGTATTTCGGCATTGTTCTGTTGAATAGAATCATATCAAGTGTCCACTAGCTAAGGAAGGGAGCGCACAAACCTTAAGGCAATTCCAACAGGTATGGAAAGGCCCCTTGCAGGGAAGTTAGAGAGGAAAGCAGAAGGAAACAAAACGGAATTGCAAAAGAGACGATAGGCAGCGCTAGCCAAAAATATAACTTGATAGATTAGACCAGTTTTGTCAAAACCTGTATTCAGTTGCTTTTTCCTTTGCTGTAGAACATTCCGCTGGCTCTGAAGCCTGTCAAATGTAGTAGGAGGATATGCCTAAACATATATTCAACACTACTTTTCTGGTATTTGATTAGCTTACTTTTGAAATATACATAGTGTCAAAATACATATGAATTAGAAATTCATTAACTGATTGAGAGAAAAAAATACTATTCACTCTGGCTAGTCTTTGAGCTGTCTGATATCTCATGCTGAAATTGAGGCTTAAAAAATGAAAGGAAACAGTTTTATGGAACTTAAAATAGTTTCAGTAGAGTATCTGCCAATTCAAACCCAGTACTTACTAAAGTATTGGAAACATCTACATAGAGACATGAAGGCCAAGCCAGATTGGAGTGGGATGCAAATATATTTCTTCATTATTGTCATGGTTTAACTCCAGCCGGCAACGAAGCCCCACACAGCCGCTCGCTCACTTCCCCCCCGGTGGGATGGAGAAGAGAATTGGAAGGGTAAAAGTGAGAAAACTCATGGGTTGAGATAAAGACAGTTTAATAGGTAAAGCAAAAGCTGCACAGGCAAGCAAAGCAAAGCAAGGAATTAATTCACTCCTTCCCACGGGCAGGCAGGTGTTCAGCCATCTTCAGGCTCCATCGTGCGTAACAGTTTCTTGGGAAGACAAACGCCATCACTCCGAACATCCCCCCTTCCTTCTTCTTCCCCAGCTTTACATGCTGAGCATGGCATCATATGGCATGGAACAGCCCTTTGGCCAGTTGGGGTCAGCTGTCCCAGCTGTGCCCCCTCCCAGCTTCTTGCAGAAGAGCATGGCAGAGCATGGGGAAGCTGAAAAGTCCTTGATTTACTATAAGCTCTATTTAGCAACAACTAAAACATCTCTGTATTATCAACACTGTTTTCAGCAGAAATCCAAAACATAGCCCCATACTAGATACTATAAAGAAAATTAACTGTATCCCAGCCAAACCCAGCACAATTATTCTCTCTAATTTCCTAAAAATAGATGTTGGGCTCTGAGATTTTAAAGAAAAAGTTGACTTGAGCATCACTTGTATAATGATGGTTACCTTTAATTTGCATGGATTTGGTGTGACCTGCTCTCAGGATTTAAGCGGTTGCTCATTCTAGTCACAATGGTAACTAGAACATCAATGTTATTAAGTTTCACAAGTCACAACATCTAAGAGAAGTGAAGATCTAAGCCCTGAATCTTCTGATGAATGCACTCATGCATGAACTTCCAAGGATGCCAGACTGTCATTAGGTCATGAGGCAAGCAGGTCATCTCAGTATTATATTCATAAAAACTTTACTAAGTTTTCTGTGGCTTGCTTAAATGAAGTGAATCTTTCTATTCTTTACTTGCAAACCAACGTATAATAAAACCATAAATCGGCCTCCTTATGCACAAAAAATGTCACGTGGCTTAAACAGCATAGTATTTATACATGATCAATTTTGGGGTATTTTTACCTGTTAAAAACATCTTTTTCTCTGGAATCCTTTACTCATTGTCTTTTAAACAATCAAATAATCTCTGTTATATTTTAAAAAATTTAGTATTTAGTTGAAGACTATTTTAAAACCTTCAGATTTATGTTGAAATGTTACAGATCGCAAAGCATCAGTTTCATAGTGCTTGTCAGTTCCATACAGGGAATCGCAAAATTATTACACGTAATTAAAAAAAAAGGATTCACAGGCCCCAGAATGTGTCCATTCTTTCCAGTTATATGAGGTGGTCTAATAAAATGTCTTTTGTCTCTGTAAAGCTCACAAACTAACATAAAATAAATATTTGTTTTAATCTACCTTCTATGAGCCTAAATCTCCAAATTGCAAAATAATTCCAGTTCCCACTGATTTCAACAAGCTTTGATTACATACAGTTTCCCCGACAGTCCCATATAGGAACCTTCTACCCAAGTGGATTTCACTTACGCTTAAAACTCTGTATCTCAGAAGACCTTCCTGAATTCCTGTAGCTCAAACTGGTGTACCCTGTTAAAGCAGCCAATAACAAGAGCAAACACAGAATTTTATTGAACTGAAAAATGAAGCCCAGTTTTGCCAGCTAACCGTGAACAAATTGTTTTTAAAATAGAATTGAAGAAACATGAAAGCTTACAGAGTGTTAAATAAACCAAACCTGAACAAAGTGCAAAATAAATTGTTAGACAAAGTGAAATGTACTTCATGGACAATCGGTGATGCAGAAGAGATTTCAGAGAGCACATTTAGTAACTCCTGCCTGTATTTCTCCTTGTTTACTGTTCTTCCACCTCTTCTTGCCCACTTGATACAAATGTCGGGTTCGTGTAGAATCAGAACAGACAGCTATGACGTCCGAGGGGATTGCATGTTTACATGGGGGTGGAACTCGGCATCATACAGCTGACTGCTGAGGCCTGAATTACACATTTGATAATCTGTTGGGAATATAAACCCCCACTAGCATAAAAATGAAACTGCCTGTATGGGGCTTTCAAGTCTCTTGGATCAATGAACACCTGCTTTTGTTAACCATTACTGTGGATACTGCCACAGCAGTTCGTAATCTCTAGATTTCCCAGAGCCTCTGTCTCCTAGAGCACGTTGATGTTTTTCCAGTACAACACCACTCTGTCAGTGTGCTGCTCCCTCCTAGCAGTTGTGTCGGGACATCGCCTAATACGCACTTCTTTCTTTGGGGTGCTGCGTTGTCAGATGCAGGAGTGACTGTGACTTCAGACCTGGAAGAACCTACAGAGTAGACAGACAAAATAAGACCTACAAAACAGGCAAAGATTCACAGATTATTTTGAAGAGGCAGCAATGGACTCCTGCCTGTATTGTGCCTGCGGTACGTGGCCACTTGGCAACTTCTGTCATTGTTGCTGTACCATTCATACATTTTGAGAACAGCAGCCTAGACATAAATGTACATGAATGTGTATCTAAGCAACAGACCATGTCACCATAGATCATTATTTTGTGCTTTTGATGTAACTCCTTAAATATAGGAAGTGTTTCTAATTTCCAGTGACCAGTAACTGACTTGTCAGAGCTGTTGTTAGAGTGAGATTAGAGTCTCTTTTACCACTTACAACTTTATCTCTGTTTTTCCATGCTGGACAAGTCATTGAAGATCCAAGCCTTAGAACAGGACATTCTAGACGAGTTACAGTAGCCCTCAAAGCATTTGAACGAGTTTTTCAGAAGCCTGATGGCTGTTCATCTTGTAAACAAACAAAACTGCTGAGATAGTCCAGCTAGGTTTGTCATGGCAGCTAACTGACTCTTGTCAAAGCTTTAGAAATATCCCCTCAGAAGTTACCTTACCAGGAGTAATACTGACAAATTAATTTACGCAATTAGTGTTTGAATGGCACAAACAAACCAGAATGATCTTTTTACTCTTTTTGGCACTGAGTTCCATGTCTAAGCAGCAGAACCCTTTGACCTTTGCTATTGAGGGCATCACTAATTTATCTCTGCAAAAATTGTGACTATTGAATGGGACCCTTCCTAGAAATAGTCTTTACTTACTCTCCCCACCTTGGAGAGAGCTTTCACTGAGATAGAATAAGGCACATAGTCCAGCTTTTGTCCAAAATTCTACACTGGTTATAGGCACGTTGTTATTACCTGTACAATGAAACTCTTTATTGTGCTTCAATCCATAAACATTTTGTTTCTGTGAGTTGTAAAATATTTTTCTAATAATTTAAAGTCTTTTGTAAAAATTTTTGAAAATTGTGGAACCATGGGGCAGTAGTTGGAACTGCCAAAGGAAGATTATAAAATTTTACTGCTTGCACTTTTTATTTGGCTGTGCTTTCTCATTTTCTTCCCCACTGCTCGGCAGCCTTGTCACTGCATACTCAATGACAAGGGAAGGACAGGATGTGCGCCCTTTTTATACTCAAAGCAAATCTTGTCAAGAGAAGCCTGTCCTTCCTCTCTTTTCAGTCCCTAGGCACTGATGGCGAAATTCCTCCTACATTTACCAAATACATATAAAGATAGGGGTAGCACTTCTGGGATCCCATTTTTGCTTCTCTGTCCAGATAGCTGATCATTGAGACGTCATGGTGAAGCGGAAAAAAAAAAAGTGATTTTGTTGAAGTAGAAATGCTGGAAGTATGCTGCTTTGGTCCACAAAACAAATGTTTATAAGACAGTTATAAAATCAAGCCAGCTTCCAGGCAGTAGAAAGAAGAGGCAGTGGCATTATAAAGGGCTAAAATAGGAAAAGCGTGGTGTCAACAGTCAGGAGTTTCCTACATCTCTGCTCCAGAGCATGGAAATGTGCCGCAACCGTGCTGCAAATTGCATGTTAGAGGCAGGCAACACACGTACATACCCAAAGTTGAGGCTAACTGCAGATCCAGAAGATAATAAGGAAAACTGCCAATGTATGAGTCTGAATGTGGAGCATTCAAGTAAACATGTTAACGGAATAATTTTCCATCTGGCTTCTGGCAAGCAGCTGTTACTGAGGACTGGCTGGTGAGCCTCCAGTCCTCCGGATCATGTGGAGTGCATTGCTTCTCCTGCAGCGTCTCAGGTAAGCCAGAGCTCTTGAGCCACTCTGCAGAGTAATTCCAGTGAATTTTAGCTTCCCCTTCCATGCTTCCTGTATCTCTTCCTGAGAAGAATGTGCACTTACTCTTCCCTAAAAATATAACATTCCTAAGAACACAACATTCCTTCCCCACTCAGGCAGGAATAAGGCATTTGTACTCCCAGTTTACTAAATGAGTTGTTAAGCTATACCAACCAAAGCAATTCTTAACAGTTGTATCATCATAACTCTTCCTAGCAGAGTGCTAGGATACCTACTTCCTTTTATTTTTTAAAACCCCCTGTTTTTGCAGTTCATTTTAGTCTCTTATTATCCAAAGCAAGCACTTTGACTACTTTAAATTTGTTTAATCTATAAACATTATAATGCATTGACAGAAAATTCTTCTGGAGCTCCTGAAGGTTATTTTGGTCATCATTTTGTAACTTCAGTAAAGCAGAAATAAATGCTAAAGTTATAGTTGTGTAAATGCCAGGTGTAGCACCCAGAAAGCTTCAAGTGGTCCTCTCAGAAAATCTAAGATTGTGAAATAGCTGCAAAGCAAAGATATTCCCTTACATATCTCTAACATTGATTTTAAATATTGGAATACTTGTTTCCTTCTTTTAGCACTCATAACCTATTCAGTCCACATATCAGGAGAGACACCTGGAATTCATGTTGATACACAGAAACTTTCTTCAAGTATGAATAGGGCTAGTTGACAATTACTATACTATTCATCCATTCTTCAAAAGTAACATTTTTGCGGGCAGCGTTTGAATTTTTTGGTTTTGCAGGGACTAATTAAATTTCTCCAGTTCATGGAGAAAAATAAAAGGTTCAGAAAAGATTCAGATATGCTATGCAATTTTTATTACTGAGTCATTGCTACATACATATCAGATCAGTTCACACACCTTCTAGAAAAAAAGTTCTTTAAAGGTTTTCTAGTGGTGACTGTAGCAATACTTGGCAGTTATGAAAGAACTCAGTCGCTGTTCTATAAATTCTTTTGCGGTTCAGCCTTAGAAAACCATGTTTTGACTACTTCTTCCCCTTTTTCACTCATATCATTTAGGTTTGGTACATTCTGGCAACAGCAGAAAGCTTGTATCAAACAACCTTAGGTGAAACCCAACGTCAATTCACTAGTCCATGACCTGTTTACTTACTAGACCAACATTTTCCCTTTTGCAGGCAGGGAGCCCAGAGACTTGGCTCAAAGCAGCTAACAGCAGTTCCTCACAACTGTTCTTTAAGAAAACACCCAGTCTACATGCCACCCTATAGTCCTTTCTAGCAGGTAATTCCTAACAGCAATCTTTATTATAACTGGGAAGCAAATTAATTTGTTTATTAGCTGTTCCATCATCTGGGATAGCTGTCACAGTTCCATAAGGAAAAAAAGTTTCTTGCTGGTGAGTTTTTGGCAGTCTTCAGTTACTGTTAAGTAATATAAATGGTATTTTTCGCAGTAACAAGAGGAAAATAAAAGGCAAAATGAGAATAAAATGAGCAAGAAATTGTGCTGTTAAAGTAACAGGACATATCCAGAAAAAAATAAAGAAACTGAAAATGCAGAATGTCTGGGTGAAGTTACCTAATTGGGAATGTTGGCAAGAGTGGCTAAGATCCCTTCAATTCTATGTTTGAAATACACATTTGAGAATCTTTACTCATGTTAACAGTTCCTATACATATTTAAATTTATATATATATGTATATACATGTATTCTTTTTTCCTTGGGCATCTAGTGCTAGTGAAAATAATGGAAGCATGAGCTTTTCAGCTTCAATCTTTTAAGGTATGCACTTGGTCCAGTTACTTGAGACTACATTTGATCTAATTACTTGAGGCTTTATCTGCAGACTCTGGAAGCCATGGCGTGAGTGATAAGCACCCCCTGAAATACACAGGAAGTAAGGCAACTCAGAATTTCACACGAATAGTTCCTTAGTCCCATTTTTGTAAAACAGAAAGCTATCAGTAAATGGGTTTCCTGATCATTAAGCAGTTAGCTGCTGCCTGTGAAAACTGAAGAATATTTTTGTCTTCTGTATTTTATTCATCTTAATTTTTGAATTTATAGATGGGAAATAAACTACATTTGAAGAAGTTTTTTCAAAGCAATTTTGTTTCTCTTTTCTTGTACTAATGTCACACTTCGGTGCTTGCAGAGATAATGATGCTGGGCATGTGCACAAGAATATTTTTTCCTCTGTAATGGAAACCACGAGTATCCTCAGAATTTCTCCACTTTACGAATACTGTTATTCTTTAGTATACTGAATTATTCAGATTGTGTAAGAGATTTCCAAGTACCTAATTTACATTATGAAAAAGAGAAAGATAAGTGCTCTAGAATCATCATAAATGGGCATCAAACTGTAGGTCTACAGGTCAGATTAATGCATTTATTCAAATTTCATATCAATGTGATACTGCACAATAGTACAGCCCTGCCAGCAACAGTTACCAAAAAATGCTTACATATAAAATCTCCTGGCAAAGAAAAGTACTACCTTTTTCTGGTGGATTGGTTTTGTTTCAAAATTTAACTTGAAATAAAAGCTGTTGATTCAGGTGGGCTGCCACCAAGCATGCGGGTACTTGTGTTTGGTTCAGATACAGGGTTATTTTTAACAAAGAAAAAAATCTACTGGTTTGCTGTCAGGATTTTCCTCCCATTCAAACAGAAGTTCATTTTTAGAATATACTGGGGCTCTGCATAGGTACAGAAGGCAACACTGCTGTTCACAGCTTGAAAAGCACAATCCGTAAGTGATTCTGCTTCTCTGGTGTGTCCCAGCCTGTTCATAAGTCGGGTTATGAATATACTCATAGAAGTGTTCAGGGCTACTCATTCTGGATTCTCTATTCTTAAATAGCTTTCCAGGTGTTTTAAATTAAACAGAAACAGCTCACCTGTTTCTAAATGAAAATGTCTGTGCATGAACTTCCAGGATGGAACATCTGCCGTTATCTGTAGTGCAGCAACACACTGTGTATCTAGAGTGATAGAATTTCTTACACGAAGCCCATAATCTTCTTCATCAAAGACTGGGCTGCCTTTTGGTCATTACAAATTGCTGCATTTTTCAAAAGATGGATACTGACGTACAATTGTTGATTTAGCAGAATATAACTCAAAAGTCTGCAATAACTTACAAATAAGTCACTGGAAAGTTAACAAACTCTTGATGAGCAGTACTTGCACTATTTAATAAACTATGAAGTTTAAGTGTCTTGCTCTGGGAGGAACTGCTTTAATAATTCAAACAGAAATGAGCATAAAACATCAATACTTGGTTAGTAAAGCTGGCAGTGAAAAGAAATATTTGGCTTTAGATAATGGTGGTAGTAGTGAGAAATCAGATGTTGATCAGCTACTCTCCTGAGCCCATCTTTGGCTTGCATTTGGAAACACTCTTTGTCACCATGAAGCCTAGAGTCTGTGTTTTGTTGTTGTCATGGGGGTTATTTTTTATTTAAAATGAAAGCTTGCATTCTGCAGAATCTGAATATACAACATGGAACTCGCATGCATGAGACAGGCTGCACACAGTGATCGAGCTGAGCATCTGGTAGCATCAGACTGAACAACTCCTCACCCTAGACATAGGGAGAACTAGAGAATTGCTCAGGTTTTTTAATATATATATATAAAAAAATAAAGATATGTAAAAAAGGCAGTAAAAATACATAATTTATTAATACTTCTCTTTAAACCAAAACAAACACAACCAGAAAACCTGAGTGATTTTATTTCTCACACAAAAACAACAGAAGGATTTTGTCCAAGTGGTTTAATGGTTTAATGGCCATTTTCATACTATGTATAAAATGTATCCTATACACTGTTAATTAAACAAAGTATGTAAAACTGTATTAAAGTTGCATAGGTAAAACTACGTAAGACAGACTGCAGCAGATGGTAGATGATCAGTAAGTCCACATCTTTCTCCTTCATGTCCAGTACTTCAATCCAATTACTGAAGAGAAGCAATAAATGCTGCATCGAGCATTAATGATGAACTGGTGAATACATGAAAAGTCGTTATGGACTACAGACAAGTGTACAATGTTACAGAGAAAAACAGAAATAAAACCTCATGTAGTAGTACAAAATGTTAATCTTCAGTCCTGCCTGAAAAACAGTAGTTGACTAATTCATATGTATGAAGTCCTTAAATAACATCCAAATTCAAGTCTCTGTAGTTGTTGTTTTCGTTGTTTACGTCTTAAATATATTCAAAAATTCTCCCTCCTTTTTTACAAAACACTCTTTCTGTTTTTTCATAGCTTGAAGATTCATCATCTTTTGCAGTATCACAGACCATTTGGTAAACGTAACAACTGAACCTCCTGTTAGGCTTCTGTTCTATATGTAATATAAGGTCTTTGTCAAAGTAAACTTCATGACTGTAAGTCTGAAATGAGAAAAAAAAATTCTGATTGCAGTCTCCATTTCTATGACTTGCTAATACCTGTACCATTTTCCTTGGGGAACAAAAAAATATTTAACATTGGTGACCTCCATAATCAGACAGGAATTTTGTGTGGATATGCACAGACTGCTCTTACAGACAAAGGACAGAATTTTAAAACTTTGAGAAGTTTCCCACATGTCTATTTTAGGAATCTAAGTGCAATTCAGGGCATCTGATTTAAGATCCTAAGTTGCCTATGCAGTCAATGACAAAAGAGGTGCCAAAGGTGCTGAATATTTCAGACCACCTAAGTTGGATGTCCACCTAAACTTGGACTGTATGAACAGCCCATTCCATCTCTCCAAATATACACACAGTGAGGTCCATGCTTAATTCTATGCATGAGGAGTTCAAGTTAAGCTAGTGAGACTATATTTACAAGTTGTGAAGTTAAGCTGATGTAACTAGCCAGAGGGTATTGAAGTTGATAAATACTTCAGAAATACATAAGGATGACCCCTCCCCCAGCCAAAAAAACAAATGAATCAACCAACAAAAACAAACAAACAAATCTTAACTTCAAATCAAGGAGATTTTCAGATAAATGAACTACTGTCTGATGGAATACTTAAAAACTTTTGAGTTATGATTATTATTTTGTACGAACCTCATCCATAGCACTTGGCAACACTATTCATATATCTGCTTCAAATCTGAAGAAAAATGATAGGTAAATGGGTATGGGGAAGTGTTAGCATAAACAAAAGACAGGAATTCTCCTCACCACATCCCAGGACTCCAGTAACGGAATACTCTTAAGTAGAATCCCGTGTTCATTACAATGAAAGTCAAGGTGAGCTCTTCCATCAGCTCCTATTTGAGTAACTGCCACAGTGGATAACAAATCCAGTTCATCTTCATAGTCCACAATTTTGAACGTCTTGAGAAAAACAAAACCTCAAGTTTACAAATCAAACATAAATTCACATTTCCCTCTACCTAAATTGCATAGCTCTTTTTCTTTCAGGTGAAAGCAGAATTGGAAAAAGTGTAGTTCTTAAGTCTTCTGGTCTCATAAAGAAAACTTTGACAGCCTTATACCCAACAGGCATTTTTCCCAACACAAGTTGTCCAATGTACTTCAGCAAAATTCCTTAAGACAGGAGAGAATAAAGTGACATTCTGAACAATCCTAATGTGCAAGTAGATGTATTTGGTACATCTCATACAGGAAATAGAAAAAAGTACTTTGAAAGTGGCAGAAAAAACATATTTAAACTCCATGCCCTCTCTTGAAGCAGACATGTTAGAGACAGTATAGCTTAAAACCATTACTGGTTTTGAGGGGATGGGTATATTAGGGTAATTCCATTCACATGAACACCTGTATGTTCTGTTCAGAGCGCTCTCTCACTCCACAGAGTATGTGGCAGTGAAGAACTGAGACCAAAAGGTGAAGATTGTGAACTGCCTTAATTGCCTTTATCTCACTGTCATGAACCTGGTAACATACTCTTTAAATTCAAACCAGTCTTTTTCTTCCATAATGGAAAAATATCTACTGGAATCACAAATAAGTGTAACAGCAGGAAAAAAAAATAGTGTGCAGACTCTAATTTTTATTATGTGTAAAAAAAAAGTGGATAGAAATGAACTGCAGACCTTAAGGATTATATTGGACTGTCCTGTATTTTTACCATGGTAAAATCTATTTCATCAGAAAAAACCAATAGAAATGACTGCCAGAAACTGATGAATTTTAACTGTTGTGTTTATATCAATTACAGCTTCAGTTCTAGATAGAGAGCTAAAAAAAATATTCTTTGCAGCCTCTTGAAGACTCAACACCAAGGCATGTGGTGTTTCCACTCTCAAGAAACAGTTATTTGAAAGTGTTAAATACCTTATCCTGCAATCTACTCAAAGCAATTGGGGAGAAAAATACAGTTTATTTATAAAGATACTATATCAAAGACTAGATGAACCTAAAGCAGAGGAAAAAAAAAGTTAATTTCATAAAATGCTTTATAAGACATGTTTAAAGGAGATGTTTGAATGGAGAGAAGAGTAATGGTTCGTCACAGTAACATCTCATTTCTGTGCCACTGAAGTTGCATTGAGTTATGACGGCATCAGTCCTTAAAAGAAAGAGACTATCCAAAGCACAAATGTCAACCAAGGAGAAAAGATGACAGAGAGGGGAAACGAAGTAATTAGAAGTTAAGAAGACAGAGACAGCCACAGAAGAGGAATAAAGAACTCAAAGATTAACACAGGTAATGGTTACAGCCACTGCATCTGAAACAAGAATGACTTCTGGCTAGCTAAACATCTTAAATAATCCACGAACTGCTCTTAATCACTACATCAGTTACCTCTTGTTCTGGGTCATCATCCAGCAAGTTAAAACGTTTTTTCACCACTCGGCCAGAAGCTGTTACAGTAACAGCATCATTCACCTTTGGAGAAAAAGAAAAAAGTGGCTCTAGACTTTGCAGCATTTTAGTTTCTTCCTATCTATTTGACAATGTATCTATTTCATGTCTTTTGCTTTCTGACTTTGTTTTAATCTCTCGGATCTTGTTTTAGCTATGCATAGCCCTAGTGCTGCTATCTCTTCTTTATGAAGGCTCATGAACTCGGTGGCTTTAGTTGAGATATTACTGATGTTTACTCATATTCAGAGGTTCTCAGTCATGTAGAGGTGGCAAATGTTCTCAGCTACCATAATTTTTAGAACAGAAGTGACTGAAGCCAAGATGCTGGAATGAGAATTAAGACAGCTAAGTCACCACCAACTTGTTTCTTAAACTCTTACTTCCAGAAGATGGGGAAAGTAGCATCTTAAACCTCCACAGCTGCTTCCACTGGGCTTCATTAACACCAGAAACATTCAAAACTGGGGTATCAGTGTCTTAATGGAAGTCAAAAGGAAAAGGCACAGCAGACAGGATTAGAACTCATATTTCTTTGCTCTTATTGCAACAGAAGTTATCTAAACAAACCCTAAAAAAAAAAAAAAGTATGGCAAGTCATTAGATGACAAAGCTTATCCTTTCTGAATTCAATGGAATTTTTATACCTGAGTTAGTGTAGATTTTTAATACACAAACTTTTCTTCTGCAGAAGCTTCAAAATTAGTATCACTGATTTCCAGGGACTTTACAGTACTCACAAACTATAAAAACTTGCTTTTTTGTCAAGACATAACTTTGTATGCTGAAGCAAAATGACAGTCCCAGGCACTGCCAAAAATTTTTCTTCACGAGTGTGCTCTTCAACCTTTTTGGCATTTAGATTGTCTTTGTGATTTTCTATCACAGAAGAGCTCATGAAACAACCAAGGTGATTTAACAGCTCATTTCTACCAGGAGGTTCAGATCATCCCCTCGCCACTTGGTTTTACCTTTCTGCACTCTTCTGACCCACTGATGATTCAGTTCTGTTCTGTTCCAGCTCCAGTTCAGCTCACCAGGCAAGCAGAAAAGTACTCACCTTCTCTGCTGGGCTATTATTCTATTATTTTAGTGCACTGATTTGGCTCACCAATGGTTAGATGAATGCTAAACCTGTCACAAGGGAGTGACAGATGTGCAGGGCCAGGAAAAGAAACAGACTTAAGGCAATGTATAGCCTTTGTTGTTATGAAGACTCACCCCTAAGTTACGGGAGACTTGAAACATTTCTAGCATTTGTATGATCAACCTACCTGAGCACCAGAGATGCGCACAATTATCACTTGGTGGCACCTTCTTTTGAAGGAAATCTGTCACCATCTTTTAAGTATGTTTTATATCAGTGATACATGGTTATACTGCACACTATAAAGAATGCTGAAAACTAAAGAAAAGACTGGAGGTTTCAGAAAGCTATCCTGAAAGCGTTACTGTTTTCAAAATTTTTTTCATACAGCTTGAAGTGCAATGAAGACACTGAATGTCTTTCAATAAACTTTGAATTAAGCCCATAAAACACAGTGATTACTCACATACGCAAAATCCCTGTGTATTGCTCAAAATCATACATTGTGATCTCGGACACTAAACTCACAGAGTTTTCTCTGTTGGCCACAATCATAAAATCTTCTGCAATCTCCATTTGGTCTGTATTATTTTTAACTTCCTTAAGCTTCAAGACTCTACAAAAGAAACAGAAATTACAAAAAAGTCATGTATTCTAATCCACCTACTACAACACTTCTATATTTATAATTTTAAAAAAATCAGGTATGTTAAAACATAAGAAATAACTGAAATGGAACTAAATTATTTTTGTAATTTATGTTTATCAGTGAAATTTTAACACAGTGGTCCTTGAATTTTTTTCATATCAAAATCTAGTGTTGCCTGCCAGTGCCTACATTCATCACATAGAAATCTGCAAATGTTTCTACCAGAACTTCCAATTCTGACAAATTAATAAATTTTACAGCTTCTAGGGCTTGATGAGTGTTTTGGCCTGCAAATTGTCAAACTACTGAATTTATGCAGTTATGCAACTTTAATGAAAATAAGATTTGGGGAAAAAAAAAAAAAAAAAAAAGACTCATACTTTATCAAATTTGGTCCCACGTGGATTATTCTACCTGACATATCTGGATGGAAATATATCCAGTCAGGTTCCAGTGAACAGCATTTCATATCCTGTATACCATTTTTTGCCTGAAGAAGGAAGGGAAAGCTTAGAAAATTATTATTTTGAAAGTCTCACAGATGTAAAGAGGAAATACTGATCTCCTCTCCACATACCTCTGAAGGTTTTTAAGTATTGCTCCTAATCATGACCAGAAAGGATGGCAGTGGAACAATAATAATAATAATAAAAAAAAGACTCAGTTCCAATTCTCAAGATATTCCATGGAACAGTTTCAACTTTTAAAATATGCAATAACCTTGTACTACAGCTATACATGGTCCTACCTCTCCTGAAACTAAGCAAAATGAAGATTTAGCCTACACTCTGCAAATGCTTCAACAATTCCAGCAATTTGAGTGTCAAAGACATGAGGTGTGTCAAGACATGAGAAAAGCATTAGCACAAACTTTGACTTGAGCTTCAAACCTCAGGCTCAGCCTCTTTTGTGCAAATATTTGTGGAACGTGTAAGCCTAGGATAGCTTGTGATTTTAGCTGCAAGCTGGTCAAAATCTTGGGATTTTGGAAGTGGCTTTTTGTTGTTAAATTTAGCTGATCCTGGTCATTCACATTTTCAAATGTATGAACCCATATAGACAAAACTAGGTGAGAAAGGACTGTACAAGTCCCTTCGAATCAAACTGATCTTCAGCTATGGTTGTGAAAGACCTGTTTTGAAAATAAGAGATAGCAGCAGGATCATTGATTTGATCAGGCTAGTAAAAGAGATGAGGACATTTAAGAAGTTTTTTAGTGAAGAACTCTGAACTAACAGGCCTAGAAGCTGCTTGTATTACAGAATTATGTTCAGGTCAAATCCAGATCCAAAATAAAAGCTGAGACGGATAGCTCACACAAAAGAATATATGATGAATAGTAAATAAACAAAAATAATTAGGAATGCTGGATTAAACCGAGTAATAAAATCTTTCTAGGGAGAGAAAAAGAAGGTACAAATCAGGGATAAACTACAAACATTAAGGAAACTTATTCTGCAATTTCTTAAAACTTAAAATGTTTCTTTAGTCATGCCATTTGGTAGGCTGACTAGTCAGAAGTGCATTAAGATGTTACCATGCAAGGAATCAGGTAATGAGATTCTGCTTGAGCCTTAACTTTTAAGCTGAGAATACAGTGCTGTGGAGCACTGACAGTGCTATGATTATATTGGAATGAAAGAAATATCAGAAGCAGTGCTAATTCCGAAGAAAATATTTTACACGTGACTCCACTGGATAGCACACGTAGCACTGTGTGGCGATCCCTGTGAGAGCACCACGCTGGAAAACAAGGGTATTGTTACCTCGAGCACTACTCAGAAGAGATGAAGACAAACGTGACACACATTCATTTCAGAGAAGCTGCTATCTGAATATATTACCAAAGCATTGTCTTTCAGAGAACAAATATGGAAGACTCCTTTATGCTTTTTCTTGTTAGGTGTGATGATATAATGCCAAGGGTGACCTCCAATTTGAAATGCATTCTCCAGAGAAGATGCTTCAAATAGCAAAGGTGGAGTATCTGCAAATATTCGGTAATGTTAACACCATTAGTAGCAGAACAATCATAATTCCATTGATCCTTACAATTCTAAATTCCAATAAAGCTATTAGTTTCTTCAAAACTTTTGAAGACTGGTGGAAATACATTGGCTGTGATCTTTTTTCTAGCACCAGCTATGCTACTTCACCTAGCATTCAGGCACAAATCTGCAGTTCCCTGTGGAAGGTTACTGCCTTCTCAGATCTTCATGCTGAACTGCTCTTCTGATACCTTTGACTTACTTCATTCCAAATGAGCTGGATAAGCAAAGATGTAGCAAACAATTAAAATTAATCCAGCTCACCTGAATGAGAGAGGACGTACACGTGAACAGATCAAAGAGCGTATCAAAAGGGTCACTATTCTCTTAGGAAAAATAGTGATAAATAGCTGGAAACAGGCTAACAGCAGCAATCTCAAATAAAAGAATTAAATGCAAAGATACCTGAATCTGAATATTCCTTCTCCTTTTGCGTAATACAAAAAAATAGTGTGGATCACAATGAATGCAATCTGTAGCTGAGTTCATAAAAATCAATAAAAATCTAGGAATTTTTGTAATTAATGACAAAAGGTATCTAGTTTCCCCTTCAGTTCAGTTGGGATAAATTATACAGACGTAATATGACATTCTTACAAGTTTTCTGTGTACTGAGAGAAGCATCTTTGAATGAGATGGACTGCACGAAGCTTTACAACTTCTACCAACTAGCTAAATAAAAGCAATTTCTATAGCTGCTACAACTGAATCAACTTTAGACTGAAGCTCGGCTCTTTTTAACAGTACAGAGAAGTGCTGGAAAAAAAAAATTGACAAAATATGGAGAAAATCTGCAAGGAGCATTTAAACAGGCAGAATATGAAAACCCAAGCTGAATTACTGTGAGAAGAACAAGTTTCTTATCTGGACTTTTGCATCCCAAAGGTCTCATCCAGATTTTGACTTGTTCTTGTCCTGCTTAGTCTAGATAATTATCCAGATCCTAGCCAGTGGTGCTAAGATGTCACATGACATCAGAAATTATGTTTACACAGTGCTTCTCTCTTTTTCCTTCATTCATGTTTCCAAGAACTTAGCCATTTAGACTGAAAGGAATTAGTTCACTGCCCATGGAAACGAAGTCTTTCCTAAGCTGGAAAGTGGCTGTCTTCTACTTGTCTTTTAGAGTAACACATAGGAAATGGGAGATTCCGTGCAAGATATAACAAAGTATAGGTTATAAAAACTGAGGCACCTGCTGAAAATGTAGAGAATGTTGAAGATGGAGGCATAAACAGAGGACCTACTCATATTAAAATCTGCCAGAAAATGAAAAATGAGTCAAGAATATTTTTTAACATTTTACCCTATCGACTTTTTAAATAAACATATGTAGCAAGGCCCCTCAAAAGTTCTGGTAGACGAACTACATGATAGATTTAAATGCGTTTCAATAATATATCAATCCTAAGCAGTACAGGCTGCTGCTAAAATATGCCTTTCTTTTTATATTAATTTGGCAAAGATTTGCAAGATTGTAGCCACCTAAACCACTGTGATAGCGTGACTCTGCTGCCTCAACTCCCTCTTTCCTGCTATGTGTCACTTGCTCTTGTTGCTCAATACCTCCTGTTCTCATTTTTAAGTCCTTTCCCTAGCATTGCTAGTTTTCAATCTCCAGCTGAGCTTCTTTGTTCACTTCCTTAAAACTCTCCAGCCTCATCTAAACATAAAGCCATAAAGTTGTTCCAGGCAACACTAACAAGTATTTGTTCTAAATGTAAAAAAAATCTGAGCAAAATATCTTCCTCTCTGTTTTTTTATGAAATTACTGTATCCTCTAATAATAAATCAAACTACAGTTTTAAGTTCTGGACCTTTCAGGAAGTGACATAATGAAGATTTATAGGTACGTTTTCCATTCCTTCCACTGTGACAAAATCAAATTCCTTACCAGTCAATAGCTGTAAATGACGTGGTAGGTACATGGTAGCCTCTAAGTTTTGATCTCTATACACTTCCTCTTGGGTACCTAACACACCATAAAAACAGCACCGTAATAACTGCCATCCCTTCAGGCAATTTCTGTAGGGAGGCTAGGAGTAAATAAGCAGGAAAATTACACAGTTAAATTATAGTAAATACAAGCTTAAACTCTGAAACTGTTAAAATCTCGCTCACCGAAGCATTACATCACATTAAACAGTCAGTCAGCCATCCCATTCTCAAAAGAAAACAGCTCAAAAACCACAGGAATGCAACTATCTGCAAAGAGCAGCCATGGCAAATGTCTGTCATGAGTTCAAAACCTTCTAACCACAAATTCTTGAATATGATTCAACATCAAATATGTTTTCTCCAGTACATTGGTTTTAAATCTCAAAACTAAAAACTACAATGATCTTTAAGACATGAGAACAAATCTGGTATAGGCTTCCTATTAAAGCTCCCACAGCATGCTTTCCACAGGGCTCCTAACATTAAATTGTGGTTTTGCAGACTGAGACAGAGGAAAATGAGGAGAAATTTCCCTTTGCAGAACCTGAGACATCAATTATAGCAGCCTATCGCTTTGCTTTGATAAAACATTGCATTATAACTGAAAGCCTTCACTATGTGAGTCTGTATTTTATCTTTGTATATTTCCTCAGGTTTATGTAAATCTGGTTTGGTTTGCCTGTTATTATCTGATACTGTTTGTGAACATAAAGATCAAAAGCATTTTTTGTGTGGACAGTCACCTGTAAATACCGTTTAATACAGAAACATTCAAAATTAAAGAAATAAGAGCATGCATTATTTGATATTGGTGAAAACTACTTTTTTTATTTTTTGGAAGTGCTTCAAGCATGAACTTGTGAAAATGTATTTTTAAAGTAAAAAAAAAGTTTCAAAGAAAGTCTCAGGCTTGGGTCATTCATTAAGATTCTTAGCACCAAATTCTAATCTGAAATGCACCAACAGAAGTGATTGTTTGGTTTCAGAGAAATTAAAGTCATTACATAAAGCAGAACATTCGTAAGTTAATGATTTGAGGCATAAGAATTGTTTTTAATAGATACTTTGTTCTCTCCTCAGGAATTAATTTTATTGGAACTGGCACATTTCTGACAACTTAAGAATTATCAAAATGCAACTTGGACAAATTGTATTCTGTCTCCTTGAATTCCCTCTGCAAGTTAGATTAAATGTTCTCACATCTTTTGCTTACATACCGTATACTGTTTCTGGGTGTTACTAACAGCTTTCCTAGCTCTTCCTCTTTCCCAAGAGCAGTTGTGTCTCAGAAATAAGGAAGGGGTTTCCACTTCATGTGTTGCTTATGAAGTTTTTCAAATAGCTTAGTTGCTGTACCAGTTTTCTAGGTAAGTCTTATGTAATTAATTTTTGTAATTAGAAGTAAAGCAAAGCACATTTTTACTATGATGTAAACCCAGAAATATAGCTACAGCACAATATGACTACAGTAATTTTAATGTGTTTTCATGGTGTGAAATGTCATAATTAATCCATAAAAGCCACCAGCCAAGATAATACAAAGATCATAAATACCTGTTATTTTAATGTTACATGGAAGACCAAATGGATACTTTCCTACAACTCCCACTTGACCATTCCAGTTGAATTCATGTCCCAGATCAAAAGGCTGTTCCATGAACTAAAATAACACAGAACAATTTAGCTTTATTGATACATATTTACTCGCTGTTTAGTTTTACTGCTCTGTTACTACTGCATTCTTTATCTTGCTACATACTGCTTGAAGTCTTATTTTTGAATTAACGTTTGATTTTTGACTGGAAGAATGTAAACTCAGAAGTCTTACTGCAGTTCTGTTTCAGATCAAACAACCTTCCATGCCCATCAGTTTCTAGCCTTAACATTTATCTGTAACTACAGACTAGGCGTGTAAAGAAGTACACACCCTGGTCTACCATTTACATAGCTCCTCTCTATATGCATTTAAGTGCCTGTCTGACCCTGTATCTCTTATGTTTTGCCACCTGTAACTGGTGTGGGTAGAATTTTCTGATAGTGTACCCATTTGCATCTTCTGACTGTAAATTGATTTAGGCAAGAACTCTATCCTTTGACACATTGCCCATGTATCTATGTGGCATTACATGAATATTTATGATTTGTTGCCCCAAATGGCATGGACTGTATGAAAAATTTTATATTTCATTACCTGTTTGGAGATGGCCTGGAAGTTATAGAGCCTGACCAGACCCATGCTATACATTACAATAAGGATTCCATTAGAAACAGCAACATCTGTCACACTATTACCAAATATCTGGAAAAAAAAAAAAGGAGAAGAAAAATATTCTATTAGGAAAGAAATAATTGAGAGACAACGCACAATACTGACATTATGTCCTTAATTTTGCAATCACTTTAATTTTTTATTCTGACCGAACCCTATGATCAGTGTTTTAGTTCGTGAAGTTTTCTGTAACTCATCTGTTCTGCTGAGTTTCTATAGTACTTTGCACTGCAGTAACACCTGAGGTTAGATTAGTCACATTCTGCAAGCAGATTCATTCTCTAATCAATTCTCAGTATACCTTCATATCATGTTACCCAGTTATTATAATACATGAATAGATTGTATTACCCAGCATCCCACAAGAATGTTAGCACCGCTAACAACTCAATCGAGAAGTACTGATTTCAGATGTTCTGTTCTTTCTTCATCACCAG
Source organism: Mycteria americana (assembly GCF_035582795.1). Taxonomy (NCBI): domain Eukaryota; kingdom Metazoa; phylum Chordata; class Aves; order Ciconiiformes; family Ciconiidae; genus Mycteria; species Mycteria americana. The sequence goes on from NC_134373.1 coordinate 21,167,711, forward strand.
GGTAAAATACTAGTCTAATCATGGCTCTATGACTGTGTACAGCTGTACTAAAACTACATTATCCAGCTGTCAGAGTACAGCACCCTCTCTGAATCCAAATTAGACATACACATGAGAAGCTGACTTACCCCTTTTAACAATTATGCAGTGTTCATTTGTGCCACCGCTTAACACATCTCCACTGAGAAAAACCCAAACTAGTTCTTAGTATTTAATTAATAACAACATGTGAAGTTTGTAATTTTTTTTTAACAGAGATGGTTGGAAATGTAGTTTTCATTTCTTTAATCTGAATCACTATGTGAAAAAGCAATTAGAACAGGGTTAAAACAGGCTTAGAAACAATAAAAAAAAAAAAAAGAAACCCAAAAGCTGTAGTACTCCTAAATCTTAATGATCTTAACTATCAATGATCTTGTGATCAGTTTCATCCTGAAAGATACACCCACTCCTGAGACCTTGCCTTTTATTTAGTCCTATTGCTCTTTCTCAATACATTTGCTAGCTTAGGTCCCAGTGTCTTCCAGACCCAAACTCTAATAGTCTTCCAACCCTAAACTCTCCTTTCTGTCCTTGAGACCTTAGCTAGTCTGAACTCAGAATTTATTGTGGTGTACCTTCTCAGTAAAGCTGATTCATTAGGTGCATTCTGCAGTCTTGAACAGTAACCCCAATCCTAACTCTAATCTAACAGTTACATTCCACTGATCTGTATCAGGTTTGGCATTGCATTCACTGGTTGCTTCCTGTGCTAGGTGTATTCTCAAATCCCAAATTCTGCCCTGATGTTATTCCTAGCTGTAACAATTACTCTGATGAATACTCAGTACAGGCCCAACTGAAGAAGTACTCTTTTAGACCCTTTGCCTACTATGACCGTAATGAATCTGGCACGCCATTCTTAACCAGATTGAGAATACCTTTCATACTGGTAACAGCTGTTTTTTCCAATCCTAAATACTAATTTTGAACAGAACAATACACAGTGCCCCTAAACTTTCATGGGCCCAAATGAAAAATGTTTAACCCCACTCCTTCTTCACTTGCCAGCCCAATCTCAATTACAGCCTCAACCCAAACCAGCACCAGCTAAAACCCACTAATAGCTCTGGACCCCAGATGAGACTGTAGCTCACAGAGCTTTGAAGACAGAGTTTGCATGTTTGTACTGTTCCATTTATAAGTTGTATCCAGAGCCCTCTTGACTTAAAATAGCCATGTTTTTTCACCAGAACAGTACAACTTGCCATCTGGTTTGAGGTTTCCTAATATGTGCACTCTTACTTACAGGTCACAAACCAACCTCAGAAAGGTCGTTTGCTCTTGACTGATAAAGCAAGACACATATTTAACATTTTGCCATTCAGTGTCAATGATAATACAAGTCTGAAACATTTGTAACTGCATATAGAATTCATAGACTATTACTAGGAGTGGGTCAGAAGCACAGCTATCTTTCCTTAAAGAGGTGAAAAGAAATCTACAAACACTTGAGGATTCCCTGATTCTTATGATTAAGTAAAGGCTAAAGTCCTTCTACCCCAGTAGCAGAATGCATTCATATTTTCTCTTCTGGTCATTCGAATTAAGAATCTTCCCCCCAGTGCCCTATCAGACACAAGAACAACATTACTGCTAATTAATGTTTTAGGGCACTATGCTTTTATAAGCTGTAAATATGACTTTTGAAATTCTGGGACAATTGCCTAAACTATGCTTCTCATACAACTACAGTACAGATCACTATTATAGAAGAATTAACTTACCTTTTTGTTTATTTCTAGCATTCCAATGAATGAAAGAGGCAAAACTTGGAATACAGCAAGATAGAACAATACAGACTGTTGGATACCTGCCTGGGAAGGAATAACAATAGTGAATATAGTTATTATACTTGAGGCATTTATTAATGGTAGGACAGCTTCATCTTTTACCATAATAACAAAGCATAATGTCTCCATCTCTGTCCCTGTAAATTTTTTTTTTTTGATCGATTTTGTAAAAATTTAAGAATGACAGATTTTTTCAAACTTACCTGTCGTGCTGCTGCAGGGAGCTTATTCTGAGCTGACTTTACAACCATTACCTCTTGAGGAGTATCCCAGCTCAGATACCTATTTGTGACAAGAAAGGCCTATCTTAATGTATTTATTATTAAATTATTTTTTAATTATTATTTCACATAAAATATAATCTACTGTAACTAGGCAGATCCCTGTGTCCAGGCAAACTGTTCATTATCTGATTTAGGAGAGGTGCCCGAGATGTTTGCTGTTTGCAGTAATGCAAAACCCACAGAACTCAGAATGGCTTATTCCATACAGGATTGTGAGAAAAATTCTGAAAGTATAAACATTCACTATCTTAATTTTTCTCCTTCCCTTCACAGATCACCGCTTTCTTATCCTTCAGCCTAAAGGAAATAATTTATTCTGAGAACTGAAAAAAGATGCAGTTTACCAGAAGCAGTAACTGCTTGGCTTTTAAAAAGCAAAATGGCTACCCTATGAAGAAGAATGCTTGCAAGTTAAAAATGGCTTAAACTTTAAATGTATTTTTCTTATGTTTTATGAAGTTTTTTTTACAGTTCTTAAAGGTCCTCTCCTGGTATGTTGCTATTGCAATACTAAAGGCTGTAAAATCATCAGAGAAAAGCCAATAGTAGCCTAGTTTTTGTGGCTTTTGTGGAACTTGATACCAAATTTGAGACCATAATACTTAAGCTGCTGAAATTCTTCTATAGAAAACACCATGCAGGAACAGTACTCCAGGTAATATGCGAGACTAGCAAACCTGAAGTCAACCACAGGACAGTACTAAAATAAACATGATTCCCTTTCTCCAGTATAGTACTAATGATTATTGATTATATAAAGCCTAGTCAATGTTTAATACCTGAATTTGCAACAGGAACCAGCAAGGTATATTTTTTCCAGTATTTCTCCACTATCAGCAGAGAGACGTAGAAGCCAGTTCTGCACTGTCAAGACTATCAGGGAAGATTTATAGTCTGATGGACTTGGTAGCATTTCCCCCTACAAGGTTATCAGAAAAAAGTTTGTACCAGGATACATAACATTTTAACGCAGCAACAAGAAAACAAAAGTTAATACACATTCCTCAAAAACTAAAGGTGGAAAGCTGCCTGCTAATCACATCAGGATCTCTAAGCTCGCGTCTGTGCTAAATAGTCAGCTGACCATCACATAAATAATCTGTTGTCACACTTTTTGCAAGGCAGTTACCTTTTCTAGAAAAGAAACCTTTTAAAACTTCTTTGCCTTGCACAAATGAACTATAACTCCTTATCGATCTAATTGATACAAGTATGGGAGAGACAATTGTTTGTATTGCAGAATAAGACATTCAATGGTAACTCAACAGTAACTGCTAAGAATGGTATTCACACTGCTTTATTTTTAGGCACCTCAAGGATGGGGCTAATATTCCTAAGCTCTGTGGACAGTGGATGAGAGAAAAACTCCTCAAGGAGGAGGGAAATTATATAATCTATTAGCTAGAAACAGCAGAACAGCTTTTGGGCAGAGTTGCTTTAATGGGTCTTCAGTTTATGTGCCTCTTTTTTTTTATGTCAACAGATCTGATAAAAACTAGACCTCCCACCTACTGCCCTTGCTAATTAAAAAATAAAGAAAAAATTAAACAGAACTTATGTTGTAAGGAATTAGAGTTAGTTACATAAGCATAAAGGCACTGTTTTTAAAATCTTCCATGAAAGCTCACAAAAAAGCATTTGAATGCGCTATTGAGAAATTCAGAGAAGTATACCTCTAAACATTCAGTCAAAATAAATAAGCACGTTGCAAACCTTAAATGACCTAACTCCATAAAAACACTGAGAAAATAGTTCACAGGGAAAGAACACTCTAAATATGTTTCACTGAAAGATATTAATTTGGTTTTTTGCACAACAATGCTCTATTAAAAAGTAATCTTACCAGTGGGCATTCCAATAATAAAGCATCTTCTATTTTTTCTGACTTAGAACACTTTGGCTTTTGATAAAGTATTCTTGGCTCTTGTGCAATGCTGGAGGAAAATGATTGCTAATCATTAGTCTACTTTCTATCAACAAGTCATTTTATACAGTTTTATAAATCCTGCCTTCTCTTTAGGCAGGTCAGAAATCTAAACATCTTATTTTGAGAGCAATTTCACGTTGTATTTACAAAGTAAAAATAAGGCCTAATAAACAATAGTTAGTATAACATAATATTTAAAAGCTAACCTTCTCTATATTTTGCAGTTTCATGCTGTGGGGGTTTTTTTGTTTTTTTTGTTTTGTTTTTAAATAACAAACTTAATAGTAACATTCTTACTTTAGTGATATACATTAAACGAAAGCATATTCCAGAAACTAATGATCATCCTGGAACCTTCCCCTCAAGCTCTTCCACTGTTGCCTTTCATAATATAAAGGCATGGCATCATATACAGATATTAAAAAAAAAAAACAAACTCCTACTACTAGAATAAAAACTTTGCAGTGTGCAGAGTTTTCCCCTCAGGGAGAGGATGAGACAAAGATAAACCTCAAAGATGCTAGGCGGGTTAACGCAGTACTGGAAAGCATTCAGACAATGTAGGAGTAAAACACAGCTAAGCAGATTTAGATCTCTGCTGTGATAGATTAATTAACTCTCAGTGGTTTACACTGACACAGTAATTTGTCTTTTATGTATCATATGACACTGTCTTAAAACTGTTCTGGCCACAACTTACTCAACAACGCACTTCTCCAAGTCCCTGCTACCTCCCTCACAAGAGGGATGGGCACGGACAAGACTGGTGTACGCAGGTCTTCCCGTCCTCTACCCTGCCCTGTGCTGCCTCCTAAGCTGTGCCTCTGCAGCTGATCATGGAACAGGAGAGTACATCAGATCAGAAAACTGATCTGCAAAGTACATTAACAAAAACCAGCAAGTACTCCACACACTGTACTTTTACATGGACAATAATTTACTTCTTTAATGCAGAATTTATAAACATAGTACCAAGCTTGTTACATAGGCTGATTATGTGACATATTCTTCAGCACACTGCTAGTTACCAGATCACAAACAACTACCATTCATTTGGCTTTTTAGCGCAAAATTATAAAATGCTGATAATCTCCCACTCCTGTTAAAGTGCTCTGAAAGCTGAAGTTATACAGAACCAGTAAGATCAGACTTTCCTTCACCAAAGCAGGTGTCACATTAAGACACAACGACATCTGAGTGTAATTTAACACAGATTTATGCACCTGGTTATTTTTTGTTTGTAAGTAAATTCCACTCATTTCACAGGGGCTATTTGGATGAGTAAAGTTAGCGACATCTCTAAAACAGAATCACAGTGTTAAAACCGTAAGCCAGGGTAACTTAATTGTAAATTTATTACCTGCTAATACAGCACTGGTAATTGTCTAAGTAAATTCTTCCTCTTTCATACGCAATAGGAGATGCAGAATGAGTTGTCCAAACGTTCTTGAATTTAGTACTTTCCTGAAACAGACAGTGGCTGTAACAGTGATGGCTTTTGTAACAAACCTTGCTTTTGGAAAATGTTTTATTTGGGTCTTGCAGCTTAATAACATACTTTAATTGAACCTTTGCTGTTGAATACATAAAGATTTTTTTTTAAACCAAATTAAAAGACCTTTTTTAGGGAAATTTGGTCTTTTTTAAAAACCAAATTAAAAAAATTTTATTAGCTGTTATGGACAGCATGGGTAATGAATATTTTGTCATTAACTTGCCTGTATTAAAATTAAAACTGGCAACTAAACTTTAACGGCAACTTTTAAAATCCAGGACAAAACTCCCCAGAGTGTAAATATGCACATAACTCTTTTATATGTAATTAATTGAATTTTTACTGAACACCTGACTCCATTCTGCTGTTGGTGTTTTGTGTGAAAGGTAGAAAAATGTGTTTACAGTTATTTGCAAAAGGTGCCTGAAATGTTAATGGGATAAACGGCTCACATAAAGTTTCTTGCATGCATTAGAGACATCAGGAGCTCTATACTATTAACAAAGGTTCCAGTCTTACAAAAAATATAAGTATTTGTGTAAGTCAGATGTACTCATTTTTATCTCAATAAACCTTGCATGCCCATTGATCTAGTTGCATAAATGGGCACTTTAGCTCACTTCCAATAAATATATTTTCAATATAACACAATTCCCAATTCACTTCCACATATTCACTTTCAATACATTTCTATCAACTACTGCATGGGAGCAGTAAAAAAAGTCAAGTTCACTTTAGTCTGTAATTGGTTTAATTCCTATTTTTCCTGTAACATAAATTTCACTGACACATTAGGGGTATGTTTACCTGAAGACCTCTGCTGATTATCTTATTTTGTTGTGAGAACTTCATTCAAATGTAACACTGATGCTCTCTAAAACATTACGAATTTAGTATTGGTATTAAATATTAAGCCACCTTAGGGGAAGAAATAAGTGATATAAAACCTCATAAAAGGCTATTTCTAACATGGTTATTAGATTTACAAATACTTCTACAGTTTTTCCACAGCATAGTCCTCTCCAGATTCCTAGGTCTGAGCCTCAAGAAATAAATTTAACCATTTGTAACTCTCTTCGGCAAAACTACAGCTTTTTTTCTTCCCAGACTTGCTAGTCAGAGCTACCAGGGACTTCTCAAACAGCTGGGCTGAGGACTGAGGCTCAGACCACCCCGGATGAAAGCCAGTACACGCAGGGGTTCAGCCAGCGCCGGAAAGCATTGCTATTACCTGACAGATTAGCTTTCTGAGGAGTCCCAGGTTTTTTCTGTGGGCGACACCAGCATCTCTGGCATAAAAGCCGTGGGCCCTGCGGCTGAGGAGGCGGCAGACGTTGTGAGCCCCGGGCGTCCAGGAGGCGGTCCTCCTCCAGCCGGCGGCTGCCTGCGGGCACATTCCTGGGCCTTGGGGCAGGCTCGGCTTTCCCCCCTGCTTCCGACTCGCTCTTGGCGGGGCGAGCAGCCTTGCAGGGCCCGGGCCCGCACCGGATTTGTCTCACCCCCCGCCCTGCCCAGGGAGTGGCGAAACGAAGCGGAAAAAGGCTCGAGCAAACCCTTGCTCTCTGACTCCCGAGAGACGCAATCCGAGCCCTTCAGACGAGGCTCCGCCGCGGCCACACCGCCCCGGGGCGGGGCCGGGACTGCCGCCGCCGCGCGCAGGCGCCCACCCGGGCGGGTGCGAACCGCGTCCCCCCCGCCACCGCAGAGCCGAGCTACCGCAAACGCCAGGCGACAGCAACCCTGCACCGCCACCGCCTTCCCCCCGCGTCCCGCCGGGTACTGTAGTTTTCGCGGGAGGAATTCCGCGGCGCGCCCGGACTACATCTCCCACGATGCCCTGCGGCAGCCCGCCTGCTGCCTCTGGTACTGCCGCCGTCGCTCGGGGCGGGCGCTGCGGCCTCGTGGGTGCCCTCAGCCAGCGGGTGGGAGCAGGGTCGTTCCCCCTATACGAGGGTGCTGTGGCGTTGCCGCTGGTGAAACGCCGTACGGAGGATCGCGGGGCAGAAGGAGGGTCTCTGCGCAGAGGTCGGTGAAAGCCGCTGGCAGTGGTCGCCCGCCGGTACCGGCGCAGTCGCCCCCGCACTGGGACCTCTGTCCTAGGCCGGGCTCCGCTGCAGCTGCCTTACCCTGCGCTGAAGGGACTGAAGTAAACGCAGTGCGCGTCGGCTTGCGGGGCGTGTAAATGGAAGCACTTTACGCGTTGTCTTTTTTAAATAAAGGCAGGAAAGTTTTGTTAGCGGTAGTTCAGTTAAGAAAATAATCTTCTTCATTTAAATTTCTTCTTGCTGGAGAGTGAGGGCCCCCGTATCTGGGCGGCGGGACGGGGCGCGGCAGGGCCAGCGCCCCCTGCCGGAGAACGGGGGGGCTCCCCGCGGGGCACGCCCGGGTGCGCAGCCGGGCTGACGTCTGCAAGCGGCGGTCAGCCGTGCAGCGTGCTTGTGCCATCGGCTGCGAGTGGTTTTGGCTACTGCTGTGTCGGATGGAGCGTACCGGGACTTGTGAGGGGGAGAGGTTTAAAGGATTTGTTTGAAACTTTAAAACTCCAGGGTGAACAGCAGCTTCTCGAGATGTATGACACTGCATTTTTACATTTTTAGGGCTACATCCCAAAAGTTGTCACTATCATCAGTAGCTACTTGCCAGCAGAGCAACTGAAGTCTGTGGAAAAACTCGTTTTCCTTCCTTGCCAGAGGCCAGGCGCCCAAATGGGGTAATGTGGAAGTTGCTGATCTTTTCTGTGTTTCCATGTCTTTTCTTCAGGATCTCTAAGCAGAGCCTTTAATCTTCACTGGTACTGTAACAAAAGACAGATTCCTGTGATTTTCTGGTGCTTTGCAGTTATTTGGATGAAATGAGCTAAACACACAAACGGTGGTTGCAGTTGCGCCTCTGAAGAGTGGGTTAGGACAGGATGCAGAGCATATCTGCATACCGGTGGATCTACAACATTGGCAGTGACTTCAGAGCTGACAGGGCAGGTTGCACCTAAGCAAGGTCCATGTGAACATCCAGAGTCTTGCAGGGATGTAAATGAACGAAGTTCTTCAATGTAAATTATAGACAGTAGTAAAATTCATGTTGCTCTATTTCTGTTCTCAGCATCTTTAATAAAATAAAAACATGGATTGCATTGAGACAAATTATCTTGTGTTAGGCAATGCAGTTACATGTTCAGTATTTTGTAGAAAATAGGGTTAAAACAATTTCAGTGATTGAAAGATATATTTGGAGACTTAAATGTATGTTCACTGTGCATGTATATGTATACATAAAGTCAACACAGCTTTTTTCTTTTTTTTTTTTTCCTCTTCCTATGTAAGCACCAGCCAGCAGAGGGTGCACAGGTTGACTAGGAAGCCTTATTTCTGAGTTATGTTTGCCGTTGATGGCTTCCTCTTGATGTTTAACTTGTGAATAGATTCATTTAGTAAGTCAGTTTTGTGTTGTATTCTGCTGTATAAATAACAGGAAAAGACATGAATTACCTTATGGAAAAAGGGGAAAAATAGGGGAGAAAAGTAAAGGATTGCACAGAGTACTTATGTATTTAAATCCTATATCCTACAAACACTCATTGATATGTAGGAGGACAACTTGTCTGTAAAGTTAAACAAACGTACAGGTATTTACAGGATTGTAGCCTAAAGAATTATTTGCGAATTTGCCTCTTTACCTTATGCAATATTTAAGAAATTTGTACTAAGAGTGACTGGTATCTTCCTAATTTCTATTATTCAAATCATTTTAGTCAATATTTATAATTACACTGTTTCTGAGTGTGCCTTTAGTAGGTGTTACAGGCCACAGTAGAACAATTAACACTGAAAATGTTATTATAAATAGATTCAGTACAAAAGTAGAAATTCAATTCCAAGAATGATTCTAGGATATCAAAATACAGTTTTAGCTTCAGGTGGAATGAAAGTATTCTTCACAAGTTGAAGTATTTTGAATTCAGTTAAAATACTTTATTGAAGCTTCATTTTAAAGGCAAACCAGTCTTTGATAGTGAAGTTGGAACGTCTCTATTGTAAATTGAAATGATGCAGTTTCAACAAAACACTTGTCCTGATCAAACCAAAATCTTTCAACATTCCAAAAAATAATAAAAATGTTTGAATATATTAAAGTGTCAGCAGAATCACTACATTTCTTTAAAATACTGTGACTTTCTTGAATCAGCATTTTTTTTTACGAGCTTCTGTCAGAATGTTTTATCACCTGCCTTTGCAAGTGAAAAAAGAAATAGGAGATCATGTTTAGTTTAGGATAGAACAAATTACATTAGTCACCTGTAGCAACTGAACTCCATGTTTTATCCATACTATTAATTCAAATAAAATGTTTTTTGTTAGTTATTTCATGCTCACATTAATTGATTAAAGATTCAGTGAATAAAATATATCTATATTTCTCAGGTAACTGTTTCTTTCTTCCTTGTTGGCCATTCATGTCTCTCTGATCTTGTAGTTGCCATTTTATCTTTAGTTGCATTTTTTCAAACTGTCTTAATTAGCTTAAAAACATATTAACTAGTGTAGTTGATTCCCTCTGTACTGAGGAGAAAGCTTTCTTTGCTTCCACTGTCTTCCGAGATCGATAGGTGCATATGCCAACCAGAACTAATTTTGCAATTCATAGTCTCAATTGAAGAACGTTTTCCCTTTTTTGTAGGAATGGTATGATTGCTTCTTAAAAATAAAAGAATAAAAATACAATTATAAAGCCTGTAGTTTTAGAAGATATTGCAAAAATGGTTTATATAGCAGAATAATTCCAACAGGAATATCAAGATGGAGAATAGTGGCTGAGAAACAGTTCTCAATGAATACAAAATCAGGAACTTAAATAATAATATTTTTTTTTAACTCTCAAGGACTTTCAGCTTTCTGCTTGTCCCTAATACTGTTTGTCTGCTTTCTTACTTTTAGAAGTGATTATATAGTACTCACATACATTATTTTATCCCAAATAACATACCTTCAAGTTCTATTGCTGATCTCTTGGATGTATGGTGATTCAAGTAAATGTTTTCAGTAAATGAGCAGTTTTATCTCTCTCCCTCCCTCCACCATTGTGTAAACTATTTCCCTCTTGCTTAACTCTTTTTAACAGGCTACCTGGCAGGTGGTGTAAGAACAGGCTGCTCTTACTCAACATTTCTGCACATGTGGTTAAAATCATACCTGGTGGGGTTGGTTTGTTTGTTTTTATCTGCTGTTGCTTTTTAACCGATGTTAACTGTGTTGTCTCTACAGGAGTCAGAATAAATCAAAATATTTTTTTTTTTTGTTTTTCTTTTCCCCTTGGTAGTCAGTGCTCTGCAGTAGTTTTACTGAAGTTGCTGTGTGCCCACAGTGAGGTCTGCATCATTCCTGGTGATGACACATGAAAGGAAAAACAGTTGAAAGTTTTAGATCTGCTGAGTTTGAAAAGTTGTGAAATATCCTATTGTTTCAAATGTGCACAATTTTTTTGAAGTATAGCATTGAAAGACTAATCATGAAGCCCCAAGTGGGCACGTTTAGTCACTTGGTAGAATGGAATAGTGTTAAGCATTCACTTAATGAATGAGTCTGGTTGACAGTAAAGTCCCCTCTTCTCCCTTGCCCCTTAATTCGAAATATTAAGAAATATTAATATAGATGTATTATAAAAATAACCACTGGTAATTCATAGTTATACCTTCTATTTTACCATTATCTTGAAGAATTTTTCACTTTGTGTCCATGATTGCCACTTGCATCTGTTTTGTGTAAGGTGTTCTGAGTTTTGATAGTGTTTGACGGTGATAAAAGAGATCAGCTGTGCTATGCAGGAGAGCATTGGGGATTAATTGTCAAATGTTGTGTAGATAAGCTTCTAGGTGCCAAGCAGAAGTAATTGTATGAAGTTCATTGTTTCCAGAATACTTTTCTGTCTAGAAATGTAACATAAGCTGCACATACTCTTCCTAATACAGGCTGATTTTTTTTTTTTTATATAACAGAGAATCTACAAGTAGGCTTAGTGATTGGAGACGGAAGAAGTTGGTAGCTTTGTAGTTGGAGATCGATCAAATGTCAAAATGTTTTCATCCAGTAAGTTCATTGAACTAGGTTCTCGGACAAAAATGACAGGTTATTTCTGGTTTTTTTTTTTTTTTTTTTCCTTTGACATCTCTTTCAGAACTGACACTTTTCAAGGATTTTACTCATCAATGAACTGGTTTACGTATGTTTTGGTGTGTAATTCACTATTTAAAAAACAAGATTAGAACAGTTCTTTTCCCTGTATCTTTAGTTTTTCCTCTGTGGATATGACTGATCAGAGGTTTTAATACCAACATCAATTAGAAATCTGTTATTTCAGGCCTAGCTGGCAGTTGATGTGTATACCTTCTTCTGCATGTCCACCTTCAAAAAGCTGTGGTAGATTGTTTGGGGAGAGGAAGAGTTTTAAGGCTGTTTTCTTAAAGTTTCTCAACTAAACTGAGGACCTGATCTGTATTTGTAACAATGATGAAATTCTAAAGGCTAAAAGGCAGTGCTCCACAAGGAAAAAAGTCTTCCATGTTGTTTTTCAGCATGGTTACCAAGTGTGTTGTTTCTTCAAAATTTTTTCTGAAAAATAGTTATACTGCCACAAAATATAGGCATTTTTAATGCAATTCAGTTTCATGATAATATCCTTAAAGGTGAACGTTGAATTGCTTTGATTAATAATCAGACTTAAAGCCTTCCTGACCATGGCTCTGAACAAGGAAATAACTCTAATTCCTTCAGACAACATTTCTTGCTGTTATGGCTTCAGGGTATGATCATCTTATCTGACAAAGAGAAAGGGTGTTTGCCTGTTTCATTAAAAAAATCAATTAGAGAAACAATCAAGCAATGACTTGCTTCTGAAAATGTAATTTAGGCTTCCAAGTCATTTAGATGCTTTTTGAACTTTTAGTAGCCAGGTTGCCATTAATCTCATGATCTGTGGATCACTCTAGCTCTCAGAGATATACATGCATGTCTCCAAGGGGTTCCTTCACATTTAACACTGGATGCAACAGTAAACTTAACTCCCCCACCTACCCCATGCTCCTTGCATTTTCTTGATGTTTCAGAATTTATCAGCTAAAATTGTGCAGTTATCACTCAAAGGATCACATTCTCATAAAAAGAGTTGCATCTCTGGATTTTACTGATGCAAGATCATCTTAGTCATCTGACTATAATTCCCATCTGTGCATCTTTTCATGTTCTTACTGAGATATTTAGAAAGCCAAGAAAAATTATGTGACTAGCCTAGCAGCTGAGTCATTGTATTTTATGTTGAATATCAATGCTGGCACAGGAAATGCAAGATACTAACTCAGGTCTTTTTGAATGATTGAAGGAGGAAGAGGATTTGTAAACCGTTTGCAATGTAATCATGGAATCTTTATCCAGGCATTTCTATAATTTAATAACAATAATTTTAGATCAGATTGTGGTTTCGGGTTTGGGGGAATTTTCTATTTGTTTTTGTTTTCAAGAACATTGCCTTTATGTAAATTACACATTTTGCAGAAATTGTCATGGTGTCTTAATTTTCATGTCTCATAATTATTATTTCATATATGTTAATTATTATGCATTATGTTATGAAAAATGCATTAACAGTTTGTAGTAATTGAAGTATAAATTGGAATTGTTTTAGTTGCTGAGCCACATTTAAAAAAAAGAGCCATAATAAACTCATTAACATTAGAGGAAGTTTTAATTTTTTAATAGGACTAAATGTTACATTTTTCACTGTACGGTGATGCCCCATATCCTGGTAACATTGCTGTCCCAGCAGCCAAAATTTATCAGTGTTTTTATTTGGCATTGACAGCCAAAAGGCAAACCACATTTTATTTAATCTTTGACAAATAAAAAGAAATTTTAATCTTTTTCCTTTTTTTTCCCTGTAGGCTTAAAATGAATAAACAATGCCCTTTTTAAAGCATGACTCATTCAAAAGTACACCTTAAATGAGGAATTGTTCATTTAATTGACATGATTCCTTTGCCAGGCTTTGTATTGATGTGTACAAATTAATCTTTTTTTATTCATAGTACAAGACTTGTGATCAAATAGTAGTATTTTCCTCAAGATAAAAATCTTCATTTTGTAACCAATTTGCACAGAATGTTTTCTAATAATGTCTTGTGCCTGTTCTTTTGTAACTACATCTTGTATTTCCAGTGCATTAAATTTGTATGTGTGGTTTATACAGAAGCAGCACTCAAAAAAAAAAAAAGTAGGAAAAAAATAGGACTAAGAATAATTTTTAAAGTCATATGCAGAGCACCTGAAGGAAAAAAGAACAAAGGCACATCAGGGTAAAAGTAGTAGGAGGGGTATTTCGTTTTACTCATCTCCTAGAAAGCCTACATTAACAAGAATATGCAAAAAAAAAAACCCCAAAACCCCAAAAACAAAAAAAACCCCAACAAGACAAAATGGTGGTACTAGCTACACACACTTGTTATCTTTCATTATTAATACTGTATGAAGAGATTCCAAGTAAAGTAAAATACAGCCATATAAGACGGAATTATACATGTAATGGAAAAACCTCAAGCACTTTATAATTTGCATGAATAGAAATTTAACATTTAAACCCATTCATTTCAAAGAGGGCAATAAACAGGGATCAGGAGAACACATGGCAGAAATTTTGGAAGGCTTTCTGGTGCATAATGTTTACACTTAAAAAAAGAAATAAAATCTTTCATTTCCTATCTAAAAGCGTAAAACTACAGTCACAGTTCTAGAATTAAATCTTTTGAAGACGGTTACCTAGTGAGTGGGGTGAAAAATGTCAATCTCAATGACAGCACGTGCCCACTAGAACAAGTGGTTTCTTTACTGATCACTTCTTGCTTGTCTTCTTAAAGGTACAGTGTCAAACTTGGTTTATTGTTTTGCTGTGTATTTCTTTTTTTCCCCTGCCTGATAGGACTTTGAAATGATACCAAAAAATTTATCTTTCAACTGGTTTCATTCCAGTACCCTACTTTGGGATTATTTGGGCTTTCAGCACACTGAAGGGATGTTGCTATTTTCTAAAAAGCATTTAAATTTATATTATAGTAACAGATTATTACTAAAGCTGATATTGGTGCTTGATTATTTCACCAGTTTCTCATGTAAGTGACATAAACAATTAAGTTACAGCAAAACTGTAATTTGAGTTAATTGTGTTTTCAGGTCTCTGAACAAAATGAATTTCATTACAAGGCTTTCTGCTTTATGTCTGAGGAAAATCAAGATGCAACAGAGGCACCAAAGTAGTAGACGACCAGCTGTTCCACTTGGATCACGGATTTTAACTGATCCTTCTAAGGTTTTTGAGCATAACATGTGGTGAGATGTTTCTTCCAGGCTGATTTTCATATATTTTTGTATATTATTTACTATGATGAATAATGGTGTGTGTATATGTATATAACAGTGGACCGCCAGAATAGACGTGTAAAGGTAGTGCTAGAGAACACTTGAGATTGTCACAAGTAACCTGACAGTTATGAGTTCTCAGTGACTTGTGTAAAAAGCTGCTGAGTAAGTAGTCATGGAATGAAAGGCAAAATATTGTTATAGATCAGTAATGAATTAGGAGACAGAAAGTGTAGAGATAAGATAGTCCATGTTATTTATAATGGCAGAAAGTTACTAGTTAGGTACAATAACGTTGCATACTGGATTAGCGCTGTATTCTAAAATTGACACCATCTTGAAGGAATATGTCAATTACTTGTATTCTTCTAAAGGTGTACTGAAGATGTTACAGATAATTCAGCAGAGATTTCCATACAGTGCACAATTGTCAAAAAAAGTAAATTGAATCTTAACATAAATAAGCGATATAATAGCAGAGAAAACATTAACGTGTAAATGTTAACAAGAATAAGAATTGCCCTGATTTGCAGCAGTACATCGCCATCTCTAAAAGGTATTTTTATGATTAATGGGGGCTCAGAAAAGAGTGAGAATGCTAGTCAACACAGTGGGAAAACTGAGATTGAAGAGGCTAGGATTTTTGACCATGGAATGGAGATGAATACAAAACAGTAAGTAATACAGGAAGTGTTAGAAGGATAGAAGAATATCTAAATCTACCTAGAAAGTAGAAAAATATCTACCTAAGATATTTGGAAGACTGGGAATTTTTATTCCTATAGTTCGTAATTTAAGAACAAGGAATATTTGATGAAAAGAGAAGTGGGGAATTTAGAAGCTATACAAGAAATTATTTTCTACATAATTTTAAAATATATTTTTTAATTCTGCCACACACTATTTTTGAGAGGAAGGATTTAGCTAAATTAGAAAGGGGACTGGATGTGGCTAATGATAAACAATGGGTAACATAACATAGGAGTAACAGATGACAAGTTTCAGGGCTTAAGCTTACTTCATAAAAGTAATCTGCAGTTCTTATACCTTCTTCAGAGCTGTCTCCTGCTGGCAACTGTCAGAGAAGTTATTGGACAAGCTTTTGTTCCAAAATGAAGTTTCCAAATTGCTGTTTTTTTAAAAAATTATTATTATTTTTAGTAGTCCATTTTATTTGTTAATTGGTCCATTTTACTTTTAAATCGAAATTATTTCAAAAGTTTCTCTAATAAAATTCTGATGAATAAAAAGGTCTTAAGAGAGGAATATGACACAGAAGATTGCCTTCTGGTTAATAAATGAATGTCTTCATTACTGTTTTTAGTCTATGAATTTGGCTTAACTCATGAGGTAATATAGGCAACTAGATCTGTCACCTATTACTGTTTTCTAAACTACATGTCCCCAAGCCATGGTCCCCAACACATACCACCTTAAGGCCAAATCTGGAGTTTTCAATACTTCTGTAAGTTCCTTGGTCAAGGAGGCTGGAAGCTGGCTGGTTATTGTGTTAAAAGAGTGTAAAGTTTATCTCTGTTTCATAAGTCTATATGCAGTGTAGTTCTTAAGCATCTTCCAGACTCAGTACTTCCTGCTAGGTGGAAAAACCTTTTACTTGTGTGAATGCGGATTCAAACATAGGCTATATAGTCAAGGTAGGAAAAGTTTTTAAGAAAAAGGCCACCCTTTTTCTGTTACATTGTACCTCAACAAAACTCAGTTTTGTTTAATTTTTTTAATTTCCTTCCAACTAACTGATGATGTGTAGCTTCAGTTTTTCTTGCTAGCATTCGGTGACAGTCTAATACAGAGTTATCAAACTATGATGCAGGTGGTTGGGATGGATTGCGAAGATGGGATTGAAAGGAACAGGGTTGTTCAGAAAGTGGATCTGCAGATGAATCCATGTAGCTCAGAAGGGAAAAAAGGTGAAACTGAGTTGGAGCAGAGGTTGCATGGAAGTTGCAAAGGTCTTGATAAATCAAGAACCTGGCTATGAAGTGGGGGGAGGTCCTTGGATCTGAAGCTTGCTGAATCAGCAGGGTTCTCACTAGGGAGACAAGGGGGATCAGGATGAGTGGTGGTTGAGCTAAATAGATCGTGCAGGGTGAGCATAAGAGATTCATCTTCCCTAGCATTGATGTATCAGGATTTATGTCCTTTTGTTTTCCACTTATCATCTTTGGTACTTCATAAAGTGGCATCCTCCTTTTTGCCTGTGTGTGAATTGGCAGGGAGCCAAGAGCTGCTACCATTGCTGCTAGGAATACTAAGCAAATTAAATTTGGGAACTAATGCTTTATATATTTGCTGTGGTGCTTTTCTGTCATTTTGAGAGAGAAGTAATGAATGATGCTAAACGTTGGAGCAAAAAAATGTCTGCTTCTATTCAGGTTAGTAATTGGCATAGTTTTCACATGTTAGTTTTCAGAGGTAATTAAACTTGCTGTTAGCAAACAAGTTAATGGAAAGGGGCTAAGTTGAATAAGCTGAACTAAAAGTAGCATTGCTTGATGTTATGTCAGGCCTACTCATGTTAACAGTTCCTGGTGTGGTTAAAATGGATAGCTTCCTTTGCTGCTGTCAATGTTCAGCTTAAAACACTTTTAAATGTTCAGCTTAAAACACTGTATTTAAACACTTCGGTGCTTAGAATTCTTCTCTCTTCTGTGTTCCTGCCAGCTTGTATTGCTGAAGGAGCTGCCTCATTCGAAGCATCCAAACTATGTAAATACTTTGCATGAGAACTATGCTATGTCCCCTCTTTTGTAGATTTTGATCAAGAAGTGCTGCTGCAGTCCTGTTGTTTGGGGTCTTCCATATAGAAATTTCTAGGAAAGAGCTAAAAGATCTTTCTTCAGCTTTATGAATCTCCAAGGAGGGACAAAAGGAAAAAAAGTTGTTGATGAAGATGGAGGACTTCAGGCACCTATAGTATTGTGTGTAGAGCCCTTAAGGGCTCTGACGGACACACGATGGTGGATTAAAATTGATCAGCTAGAGCTTATACCACAGCAAGTCATCTGTCAGAAGGGCTGACTGTATATTATTGCTATCTGAATAGTCCAGAATAGCAAGGTTTCAGCTTGCTAGAATGGGCAAGGTCAAAAATGGTGATAGCAGTGAGGGAAGCAAGTCTTTCCAAGAGGATGGATGCCTAGTAATGCTTCGGTCATTCAGTTTTATTCTACTACAGCACGTCTGTCAGAGCCTTGACACTGCACAGGAACATTTGGTATATGAACAAATACAGGAAGGGGAGAGGCAACCTGCTGGGGACAATAATGAGAAATATTTCAGTAGAGATGCGGAAATCAAGTCTGAGGCAAGCAGACAAATACATACCAATTAGTCTCCCACAATTAACAAAAGAGGAACAGTGAAGGTCTAAGAATTAAATTACCTATATGTCACCAAGCATGGAACAGGAAGATGCTCGTTAGCTTTTAGAGACAATCAGCTCTTTTCAAATTGGCACCTTATTCCTTTTCCCATAGTAACCAATGGAATTATAGTCATAGGCTTTCAGTTAATTGATTTCAGTAGGATTAGGATCTAATAGATTACTTGAATTATATTATCTAATTTAATCTGATTTCTAAAACTGTTCAGATGGGACAATTTGGCGGGACAGCTGATTTGCTTTTAAAAGCCGCCAGCAGCACATTTTTGGGCACTTCCCATTGTGGCCTGATCCAAACACAGAATCTGCGGGGAAGGCAGTTTAGTCATCAGGGTCAGATCTTGGCTTGGTTCTGTGACCATTTAATGGATTAATATAACAGTTAGTGAACCACTTGACACAAATATAGATAACATAGACTCCGGAACCATTGTAGCACTGCTTGTCTTTTCTTAGGAATGTCTCATTCTTCTTTTTTCTAAATGTTTCCTGGCTCTATTCCCCAAATAAGTAAAATCCTGCTCAATTCCACCTGTTCCACTTGAATAGGTGGATTATGCTCCCTGTTTCAAGAACAGCTGATTCCTTTGCTAAATGACCTTTGTTCCTCATTGTAAACATTAGTAATGTGAGAAGTTTCTTGCATCAGGGTGTTTGTTGATAGGTCTATTATTATATCCAGCTAAACACAATTCTAATGGGACACTCAAAATACATTCCTATAAACTCAATTTACAAGATATATGTTAATCCTATTATTAATAAAAAAAATGCATACTACTTCAGCCTCCTTGCAGTTGGAAGATTTTTCTTAATCACTTGAGTTTTACCTAACTAGTAATTAATTTTTATCTATCATACACTGAAACTTAGTTTTTTAACTGTCGGTCTCCTTGCGGTCATTTGCTTGGATTCAAAAAGAAAATTTATTTGAGACAGTGTAGCTAATTTGCGACTGTTTTTGCTGGGAAAAAAGATTATGGAAAATCCTATTTAAAGGCTGGTTCTTCAACTGCCTTTTGCAGGGACCATATGCAGTGGTCAAAAGAAGAAGAGGAGAATGCCAAGGAAAAAGCGGCAGAGAACTCACTTGTGAAAGTCCAATGGGAAGACCAAGGTAACAAATTCATAATGGCTTAAAAATTTCTATTTTAATGCTATTTATTAAAGCCTTTAAAGATGCTTTAAAATCCAGGAACGCTCTTTTTATTTCTACATTCTCGTCTAAATTTGTTGATTTTTTTGTTTTCTTTTGTTGCCTCAAAAGATTGTCTCAAAGTGTGTTTTTGTAGCAATTCAGTTACTTATTTGAGCAATTTTGCACTGGGGGGGGGCAATAGGCTCTATGTAAAATAAGTACATCACTATGGTGCAGTTGCAAGTTCTGGCTCCTTTTGTAGTTTTTCAGAATAAAACGCCCACTACACAGGACTGTTACTTCATCAAAGGCAATGAATTTGCAGCCAGCTAGGGTGCTGGGGATGAAAGGTCCCATGTACAATATTCAAATGCTTTTTAATGATTTGTGGACTGTTTAGAGAGCTAGTGTTTGTACATTGCACCATATTTCATTAAGTGCCATGAAAGTTGCACTGGTCCCAGCTGGTCCCAGCTTGCTGCCTTGGCCAGGCTGAGCTGAGAGTGCTTCAGGAAGCAGTGTGTTCACTTTGTGTGGAAGGTGTTCCAATACATCATGCAGAGTCTGCTCTGTAAATGATTAAGGAATTTCGTCCCTGTCTTCAGAAGGGAAACTTAATGTATTCTGCGTTTCTGAAGAATTCAAACTGGCAAACTAAACCCTAGACTAAACTCTACAATAGTTATGTATGCTGAAGCTGGAGTATCAACTTGATAGTAACATAGAAGACTGGATTCTTAATTTGTTCCTTTATTAGACAGATATTCTGAAAACAATTACTTGGATGTCCTGGGCCTCAGTTTACTTAGCGTGTCTTGAACCTGTCAAATTAAATAGTGTCATTATGATCCCGTGCTCAGTTTCACTGATGTAACTAGGGCACACATTGGAGTTTATTTGAATTACCTGTGAATGTGTCTTGGATTGTGTGCCCTTCATCATTTTGAATGCTCTGGGATTGTCGTCCTGCCCTTTTCTGTTACCTCTCACATTCTTTATCTAAATACAGAGTGCAATGTTTGTTTTTCAAAAATGACATCTAATATTTTAATTTGGTTTGTATAAAAATTGAAAAAGAGCTCATAATTGAAAAGTAAGCTGTGTAACCATGTGGCTCATGGAGCCTTTCATTCTTCATCTACAATGAATTAGAACTTAGTTTGTGCTGGTGAGAAATGGAATAGTCAGGCATTTGTCTATTTCCAAGAAATACAAGAATCCAAGGACATTTCCTTTGAATGCCGCTCTGTTTAGAACTTGAATAGGTGAGCATTGCTGATAGTCTTCCTTCAGAAAGCTTCAGCTTCATTCTGCAAGTGGAAGTATATTTTGGCCTATTTGTGTAAACAATGAACTAGACTGAAGCTAACAAGCGGGTTGTTTTGGGGCCTTGGAAACCACAGTAAGGAGAAAAAGACAAGACAGATTTCAATAATACTATTATATCACTAAAATAGAATGGTTCTGATGAGCCTCAATAAAACAAGAGAAGTTAAACTGCATGAACTCATGATACTACCTTTAGGAATTTGATTTACTTATTAGCATGTCCAGTTTCTTCTCAGGCATGCCTGCTAGTGTTGAAAAATTCTGTTAGGGAGAAAAAACAATTGACTAAGTAAGGGATTTTTTTTGTCTCAGAAAGTTATATGTTTATTAGTTTTGTTATTTTTACATGCTTTGGAAAATTTAGTAGTCAGGCTACTTAAATATACAAAATTAAACAAAAAATTGATAATAATACTGCACGCGAGGTTATTACACAATGGTTCAGGAGTGACCAGTGAAAGAATGAAAAGTAAAGTGTTCTTTCACTTGAACCTGTGTAATACCATACTAATACAATTTGAAAGGCTGACTTTAGCCATTGCTTTCCTTCAATTCTGAAATCTGGAAAACTTGATGGGAATTTAAGTACAAGGGTTCTGAGCAGACTTGTAGAAAAGTAGTGACTATAACAAGGGGCGATAACAATTGAAGAACCTTTTTAGTAAAAGGTTCGGTTTTTATACTGAAGCTGAGCACTCTATGAATGTGCCACTTACACTATTGAAATCTGGTATATATGACCTCAATCATCTCTGTGCTTATATTATAAAACAAGTCTATACAATTACTCTGCATGGCTGAGTCTTGCCCTTTAATAATACAATGGGATGTATTAAATGTTAAATTTAAAAAATTATGCAGATTTCTAGGACAAGGCATTCTGCCACCTCCTTGCCACTTCCCACTGCCTGTCTGTGCCTCTGATGATAATTCTCAGCCTTGTTTATCTCTGAAAAGCTGTAGCGATTTAGGAAGTAGTATGTTAAGATTTAAATGAGAGTAGTGGGAGAAATGCACCATATATTTACTCTGTGCATTTCTATTAAAAGAATTAATGGGTCAGTGTAAGTGAGTTGGGACAAAATAAAAAAGGCAACACATATGATGTACACTTAGCAAGAGACATCAAGGGTAATAAGAAACAGTTCTGTAAATGCTTTGGGAATTAGGGGAAAAAACAAGAAAAAGATTTGGTTTGGTACTTAGGAGGGATGAGGAAGGGAAAACCATCAACAAAAAAGACATTGAAAAAGCTGTAATTCTTATCTTTTTATCAGCCTTCCTTTGAAAGGGTTAGCTGCAGTCCAGTGGCTAGCACTATTAGTGCTAGTGAGAAGGAGGAAAGATCTTGTTCTCGTACTGAGAAAGAATAGCTTACAAAGTACATCCACAGAGTACATGGATGACTGGGAAAGCAAAAAAGAGAATATTTACTTTTTTTAAAAAGGGAGGTGGGAAAGGAGAAGAGTCAGATAATTAGTTTCAATTCCTGGAAAAATACTGGAAGAGATAATCCAGAGCTTGCAGACACTGGGTTTGGAAGAACAAAGGAGATGAATACTGGCCAACAAATATTTTTCAAGAATAAATCATGTAAAATCAAGCTAATTTCCTTCTTGGAGAAGGTTACAAGCCCTGGGGATAAGGAAAAAACAGCAGACGTCCTGAAATTTATCCGTAGTCAGGCTTCTGACTTGCTTTACTTGACATTTTCATAAGCAAGTTAAGCAAGCGAGAGCTAATGAAACTGCTTTTGGGTGAATGTATGCCTAGAGAGATCCTTTCAGAATGGAAGGCTGTGCTGGGCAGAGAAGTGTTTTGTTCCGTGTCCAGTTCTGCTTGGTATTTTCATTAGTGACCTCAGGAAATGGGAGACTTGAAGATGATATCAAGTGAACAGACATTTCAAGTATGGTGAAGGATGGGATTAGGATTCAGAAAGATCTGAACGAACAGTGAAAAAAAAGGATCTTAAATATAAATTTGCTAAAAATAAATGCAGAATAATTCCTTGAAAAAATACTAGGTTCTGGAACAATTGGCTAGGTAGTCATTTTGCAGAAGAAGATCTGAGGCTTGTGGTGAATCACTAGCTGAATCAGCAGTGTCATGCTGTTGCAAAATGGCAAGCTGGGAGTTATAAACAGGATTACAGCCTGTAAGCCTTGTAAAATATTCCTTTTGCTCTGTGTTGATAATGCCTTTACCAGAATACAGCACGAAAAAGTAGTAAATCAATTGGAGAGAATGTAGAGAAGAAAAATGAAAATTATCAGAAGTCTAAAAATCATTACTTCTGTGGAAAGAAGAAGAGAGGTTTAGACAATCAAGAAAAGAGATTTTTTTTATGGGGAGACACAGTAAAAGACTTCAAATAAGTAAATAGGTGTTGCAAAGAGAAGTGAGTAATCTTTATCTGCTTGGTTAATGGGACAAGAATTATTGGACTTAAATTGCAATAAGGAAATTTGAGGTTAGGTAGTGGAAGAGTTTTCTAACTGTACAGATGGTGAAGGACTGTAATATATTACTGAAGAAAGTTGTCAAACCTATATGAAAGGTGGTGTCTTAAGAACAAGTTGGACAAATTTCTGTGGAGAAGGGGTATGAACTCCCTGACTGGGTGAAATCCCTTCCAGTCCTATTCTTTGTCATTCTAACATTCAGTTAGAATGTTTTGTTGAATTAAAAGTTAACACAAAGGTCTATTGTAAGACTCTCTGAAGTGTTTTGAAAGTAAGAAAGCCAGTATGTTGCTTCTGACTGTATTGTTATTTTCTGTCAAAACTGCATTGTTGAATGGCTAGGAGTGAATTACTGTCTATTGGCTATGCAGTAGCCTATAGCCTATCACTCTAGTTCACAGAACTGGATTTCTAATTGATGGTTATTTGGAAAGATGACTAGCTACCAACAAGTTTGCAGTTGTTCATAGAGTTTCATAAGTCATGAAATTAATTTCCATTTAGTATTTCTTAAATATGAAAAACATGGAGAGCATTTAATTGAAAAGATGCATTGCTTTTATAATTTGAGACATGAAAGCTTGTCTAAGAAACTTACGATTGCATATTTTGGTGATGTTGTTCTATTATGTCACTACTTTTTTAAAAAAAAAAAAAAGATGCAGAAAGCCTGTCTGCCCCATCCTAAGTGACATAAAATCTAATTAAACCATCATGGGAGTTATTTTGAGCACAGATTAAGGTAAGACCCAAAATCCATATGTTTTTATTTAAATGTGTACAGTGTGGGAAACTACATATTTTTAAACTGTAAATTTGGGGTCCATATTCCATGTTGCTTTACGGTATTTTGTAGCTAAGCTCATATTCACCAAGTTTTTGTTTTGTTTTAATTTCAGATAAATATGAGAGAGAAGCCAGTAAATATTGGAATGAATTTTACAAGGCTCATAAAAATAACTTTTTCAAGGATCGCAATTGGCTGTTTCTGGAGTTTCCAGAAATTCTTCCAGAAAAAAAGAGAGAAGAGTTGAAAACAGAAGAAAGATCTTCAGAACACACAAAAATAAATAGTGCCAACAGTTTTTCACACAAAAATGAAATGTTTGAGAAAGGAGAAAAATATTGGAAGAAAAATTATGGAGGTGGTTCTACTTCTGTACAAGGATATGTATATAATAAAAACCAAGCAAAATCTCTTACTGACAATCCTCAGGGTAAAAACTGTGGAGAAGAACTTGGCAAGCTGGAATCCTTCCCTGGTAGTGATGCCACTTACAGAATATTAGAGGTAATGCACTGCAAATGTTCTACCCATCATATAGAACTCCATTAATTGCTCAAAAGCCTGATAAAGACGTGTAGTAAGTATCAAGAAAGTAAACATTTAGAATTTGACATACTACATTCATTTATGGCACAAACTTTCAGAGAAACCTAGGATCTGGGCTTTGTTGTCCCTTTAAAGTTTTTCCCAAATCAGAATTTAGGGCTACATAGTCAGATTCCATTTTCACTGGAAGTTTGGTTTCTAATTTCCTAAGGAAAGTTACATCTTAAAGTGCTTTGTTCTTGAAGTGCTTTGTTCTTCTGTCTTAAACTTCAAGTACTTGACGCATTCTTGCCAAAAGGTGAAATTCAACAAGAATATTGCATTCTCCTATGCAGTTTGAGACATGGATTCTCTCTTAACTTTAGAAAGACATTGAGGAGAAACATGACCATAGAAGTGATTTGAGAATTGTGGTATGAGCTGTTTATACCTTTTCTGTCCAACATACCTTCCAGTCTAATGGGTCCTACCTACCAACTAATTTAAGACAAAAATAAAAAAATATGAGGTTTTATTTGCTCCTTTAATTTAACTTTTTGTTTCTCTTCTGATTTTAGGTTGGTTGTGGTGCTGGAAACAGTGTCTTTCCTATTTTGAAAGTTCTATGGTATGTAGTGCTGGATTTTCAAATATGAAAGTGCTATTCTCATCTTCTTAATTTTCTTGAAATGTTGGGTGCTAGACCAGTGCTGCAGGAAGTGTTGAGTGGATTGTTTTACAGCCCTGAAATTCTGATTGCTTGCAGACCATAGATAATGTTGGTAGCATCAGTACAAGATACTCCTCATACTGGTCAACCCTAGTCTTGGGGGGACAATATTTGCTGACAAGGTTTGTCTTCAGGTGCATTCAGACTGATTTCTTGTGGTTAATCTCAGGCAGGTGGAATATTCTCTTTTCTTACATGTCACCGTAAAGCTACCAGATATCTCTTCAAAAGGCCAAAATCGGAGACAGTAGATAACACCATGTGGTCTACTGGTAAGAAATTGTATTATTTCTGAATTTGGCTGGTACACTTTGTCATATTGCTTTAGGTTTTAGTGTCAAGGAAGGCACAAGTCCTGTATTGCATTACTTAATTCCTTGAAACATTTTAATCCACTTAGCTTCCGGTTTTAGAAAAAGCTGTTGCGACAGCATGTCCTCCCTTCCATGTAGGCAGAAAGGTTTTAGTGGAAAGGCTGTGTATGTATCGAGGGTTGAAATAGATTTCTTTTTATTCATGCCTCCAAGAGCTTGAGTACGGCACAGTTCGTTATTCTATAAATGAATTCTGATTGGTAGCATCACCACTATAAAAAAATACTCCATTTTGCAGATATGGAAACAGAGCAGGAGGAATCGAGTGATTCACCAGGGTCATAGATGAAACCTATTAGTGTTAGCAATGCATCTTCATCCCACAACAAATGCTTTGCTTTAGACAGCATATAATGAAAGGGGAGCCCTGTTTCATATGAAAAGTTTGGAAAGTAACACTATACAGGGAAAAGATATCTTGTGGCTGTATTAAAAAAGATGAGACAAACTTTTGTGTTTTCCTCACAGGAGGCATTAGTCATAGGTTGGCATTTCTGATAAGTAAGAATCCACTCATTAGGTATTTTTCCTGGAGATCTCTATTCTTATGCAAATCCTTCAGTCAATCACATTGGTTGGTATATTGAACAATTCACACATTTGTCTTGTATATGACCTGATGGAAACATCTTTTATGTCTTAGCAGGCCTGGCTTTATTGCATAGTTGGTTTCACTCTGAATTTAATAATATAAAAATTGCCTTTTGTATGCATATAAAAAGAAGCCAGTGTCAGGTGTGAGTGTACCCTGGCTAAAAAAAAATTTCCACTTAGGTTTGTAATGTAACTTTTAAACCCTGCCCCCTTAAAATTTATGTTACTGCTTTTTAATACAATGCCTCATGAAATCACCATCCAGATCAAGTCGTGTCTTTGTTTTAAATTGACTTTCTACATAGCTCCCGTTCTGCTCTAAAAAAATGGAAATAACATCGTAACAAGTCAATTAGGTAATCAGCTTAACCTTTCCCAAGGGAGTGGCTGGGTCCAAAGCCTGGCTGCTTGTCCTCATCCATGATAAATATCTAAACTCATCAACTCTCATGGTGGGCACAGAGCTGATAAAAGTTTTGCTCAGCAACAAGGATGGAATATATTTTGGTCCACAAGGGTTCTCCTGTTGAGCCCTGAAAGGGAGGTCACTAACTCAGCTGTGTATACTGTGAGATCTTATAGATACTGCCACTTATTGATTGCCTTTCTAAAGAAACTGTCTGTCCAAAATCTCAAATATTTTTAAAGAGAGATTAGTTGGTCATGAGTTGACCATGAGGTCATCCCTCAGTAGGTTTTGAGGGGCTTGCTCAGTTTCTTAAATGAATTTTTCAGAGGTGAAAAAAATTTCTCCCTAGAGTTACTAGTATCTGATGAATGGTACAAGGAAATTTGCAGCTGACTTAGTCTTGGATGGGAAAGGAAGGGAAAACAGTGCTACAGGAAATTCTTATTCATCTTGGCTTACAAAACATGGGATAATGGAGGGAAACAACTTATACCGCTTAATCTAATCAAAAGCACAGCAAGGTGGCACATGGGAACCCAAACCTCTACAGAACTGTGGATGACTTTTGCAACACCCCACCCCTGCCCAAATCATATTGCTAATTAAACTGCATACATGGGCTAATGATAGAGACTTAATGCAGTGCTTCTGTAAGAAAATGTGACCTATTAATGTGCATTTATGTAATACAACACCAGGACATTGTCATCAATTCTGACAGCCCTCTGTGACCTTCTTTCTTTTCCTTTTCACTTCCTCCCTGACAAGGCTATAATTCTCCTTTTTATACTAACTGCCTGTTGGTATTCTTATGAATTTGTCTGCCCTGTTGGTTCCTTACAACCTATGTGGCTTTCCATGTGCTAGACATCAATAAGGCACGCTTGATCAAACCTGTGGAGAACCGCAAAGGGCCCTCTGTAGTTCCATGAACACTGATGTAGACTTTAATCTTTTACAATAATAATTTTTTAACTGATGTTGGTTTTGTTTTCCTAGCAATACACCTGGAACCTTTCTGTACTGTTGTGATTTTGCTTCAGGAGCAGTGGAGCTGGTAAAGGTAATTCATATGCTTGCTTTAGAGTACCTTATAAGTCTGTAATTCAGGAGGCTGCCAGGAAGCCGTCTTCATGAAAAAGAATGTGATGGCTTTGACAACTTTTAACTGAAGTTTTCAATATTCCAAAGAACAAAGTCTTACTCTATGCAGAGAGGAATGAATACCATCAGTGAGCTTGCTTCTCAGCTTGAGTAAGATACCAGACAGAATAGGCTTTTATATGAGATGTTTTACAATGCTGAATAATTGAAGAAAAAAAGTTTCTTGAGTCACAGTAAACGTATTAACTGCTACTGTTCTCTCTGTGCCTCTTTTCATCTTTTTCCTGACAGTCACATTCGTCCTACAATTCAGCCTGGTGTTCTGCCTTTGTTCATGATGTGTGTGATGATGCTTTACCCTATCCTTTTCCAGATGAGATCCTGGATGTCATTCTCCTTGTCTTTGTGCTCTCTACTATTCATCCTGACAGGTAAATGAAGACTAAAGAGCAAAGCAAATGGGTTAAATCTCTTTTATCACTGGAGGTTTTCAAGAATAGCAAAAGAAGATGATGAATCTTTAATTTATTATTTAGTAAGCTACAATATATATAAAACAAGGTACTTTAAATGCTGTTTCCCATTTTCAGGCTTCAAGAGAAAAGCTGGTCAGGCTAATTCATTAGTCAGCCTCCTGTCCCCATCAAAATAGAAGGGGTATATTGTAACTAAATACATCCCTATTAATAGATACAGTGATTCAAGAAAATTACAAATTAAAAAACCAGTCCACTAGTCTTCTAGAAGGAAATTATTTTTAGTGATCAAAACCAAACATTCATGATTTAACACCTTACAATATGTTGATAAAGACTTAGGTTGCTGATTTAGCCACACGCAAATGCTTACATGCAGGCCTTTTAAACCAAAATGCATTCAGAATTTTGTAACTTGTTTGGATTAAGAAAACTTTATCTAATTTTCATGCATAGTGTTATGCTGAGTGCTGTTAGCCTTGTTACTAATGCATCTCAATGTCTAATGAACCAAACTTTATGACTGTTAAGGCTGGCTGATTGTGAAAATGCCCTTTTTTAATGGGAAAAATGCAAAAGAGGGGATGTAAGTTAAACTCCTTGACTCTTCCTTTAACTAGATCATATGAAGGGAAATACATGCTGTATGTGTGGTAATACATTTATTACTTTAAGAATGTCATTAAAATGGGCTTGGCAAACAGAACAGTATTTGTCTCAGTCTGAGAACTATTTCCTTGCCTAAGTTATTAATGATTAGCTTTACAGAAAAATCTTTCCCATATAGGATATTGCTCCTTCCTGTTTGTTCAGAGATGAGCACATGAGTCATGCAAAGCCTGGGTCCAGATTTCAAAAACAATTCAAGTGGTAGATTTCAGATCTCTGTAACTGCAGTGATGCTGTCAGGAAGAAACTGGACAATAGAGATGCATTCATTCAATCGCTTTGCCTGTAGAAGCAGTAATCAGATGTTCTGTCAGAATTTCTGTGGATCTTTTCCTATTAGTCATTTGAGAATGTGTTTGTCTTTTTTCTTTTTTTTTTCCCTCCCCATGTCAGCATCTAAAGGCTGACATGGATGCTTTTGTGTGTGTGTATACACACATAAAGATTTCCATGTAATTATCTGTGTTGTAAGACCCACTTTCCAAAGATTTGTTAGTCATTACTGTCATCTCGTAGAAGTAAATGACTGCATAAAGGCAAATGTAATCCAGATTCATCTTGCTCAGTATACATTTTTTCTGGAAACTTTGAAAGTGGGAAAAGAAAAAGAAAACCAAGAGAATGATGATGCAGAACTTACGTACTTTGGAGATCTGTAAAATATACATGGGAGGGACACATTTGTATTCAGCACAATTGTTACTTAGCGATTTCTCTTCAGGCTGTTGTGTTTAATTTTTCATAATTGCTACTCTTGTACCCCATTTTTAACACTTCAGTTCTGCTAGAAGGCCCCTTTAAAAGTTGGTTGCAGAATTTGAAAGGTATTAAACTTCAAGCTATGTAATTAATGTGCTCTAGTCCTACAGGATGAGATTTCTCAGCACTTTCACTTTTTGTGCATGTACATTTTTTTCTATGTATACAAAACTTACGTTTATATAGGCAAAGTCTGTAATTCTGTGCACAACTACCTGTCTTGAACAGTCTTTTATTCTTAGCTGGTGCTGCCTTTTCTGTCTGTGGCAGCACACTTGATTGCCTGAGTTGAGTATGAGCAAAGAGGACAACTTTTAAAGCACTTGGCTTCCTCTAAGTGAATTCTGTGCTTAAAAAGTGTATGCTGCTTTTTGTTCTTGTTTGTTTGGAGATATGATATTATTTTCTGCTGAACTACCTCCTAATTCTGTTCCTTAAAAATCAAGGTAAGATGCCTGCACTGCTGTTGCATAAGGACCAAATTACATTAGTGGTTGAGTTCTGACATTGTTGGGTCAACAGGGTAAGGCCACCTGAGGGACAGGGATGCTGTAAGGATGTTGTCTTGGTACACAGTAATGGTATGCTGATTTTGTGTAGTTCAGTAGGACTTACTCTTCTTTAGCTCTTTTCAGATACAGCACCCTGCCTTTCCTTTCCATTCATTTTGCATTCGCTCTGGCTCCACACCTTCTACATGGTCTATCCGCTTCCCGGTGGGAGGAAGGGTTGAATTAGGCAAGTGGACTTTTCTGCCTTGCAGCCTGCCAGGTGCAGACTGCCTTTTGTGGTCTTTCATGAATGTGGAAAACTAAGTCCTTCAGTTTATTCTGAAAGAGTGAGGCAAACCCAAGCCATTATTCATTAGTAACATGTTTTGCAGGGTAATGCAAATGTATCTATAAGAAGCTCCAAGGTAAGGCTAAAAAGTGAGAATGAAGATGCTCTGGTCTAGTGAAAGAGAAAGAGTACTGTGTATGGTACTTATTCCTATCATACATACAGCGGGCTGGTATGATCTTGATAAGGAAGAACTGATGTTAGATACCACCAAGATTCACAATTGTCAGCATTTTGGAGGATGCAGACTTTCCTCCTCTAACTAGCAATATCTCCAGATGGAGTTCTGCCAGATTCCTCTCCTGAGGTACTACTCAGATTCTTCTTTCCGTCCTCAACCATTAGGTGTGGAGATACTGATTTTGTGTGTATGATCAGTACCTCCATAAAGAAATCAGGTAAGTTTTTGTCTGCCTTCCAGGCCCTTGATTTTGCTATGTACAGCAAGAAGGATTGGTCTAGCTCACCAATGCACATAGCTAACTGTTCATTCATTGTTTGTCATATATCTGCCTGACCCATATGACCCATATACTCAAAAACTGTGTTTTAATCCATCCTTGAGATTCTGTTGAAGTGAAGGAAAAGGGCTCCTTTTCTCTTTCTAGTTTGTATTCTCTTACAGTTTCTTTTAAATTTTTGGTTTAGAGGCTTTTTTGTAAAGAGTTCTTCCTGTTCACTAGTGCTTGGCCCTTTTATAGTAAATATAGACACATCTTCTCACTGTAGTTTTGGAAATCTATGTATATTCCAAGCACCTAGAAAAAAACAGTTATTTTTGCAAATTACACCAGTATCCCATCTATTTTCTAAGGATGCAAGGGGTTGTAAATAGGTTGGCTAAACTACTGAAACCTGGAGGAATGTTGTTATTTCGAGACTATGGAAGATACGATACAGCTCAACTTCGTTTTAAAAAAGGTAATTCCTGAATGCTTTTGTAGTTCACTGTTCATTTTAACTCTTTTTAAAAAAAAAAGTGACATGTCCTTTTTCATTACTGCTCTAATTTCTTAGGTCGTTGCTTGTCAGAAAATTTTTATGTACGAGGAGATGGAACCAGAGTATATTTCTTTACCAAAGGTATGAAATAGTATATTTTTTTTATAGAAAGGGTTGAGTGTCTCTCAAGATGATTTGAGTTGTAAAAGCTCATCTTAGAAGAGAAATTTAAAGAAGGTTTTATTGGCTTTTTTTTTTTTAATTCTCTGCTTTGACAAAGCCCAAAGCTAACTGATGTAAGAAAATAATTCCCTTTATGTGTACGCTTGTTGCATCTGGGGTCCTGCAAGATTGCTTGCAGACATCACTGGAAATTTCTCTTTGTCTAAGCATCTTGTGTCTAATAGTATGCTCAAATTCTATTATGTAAAGATGTACTTGATTTCTTTCTTAAAATTGAGATAAATATGCTTGGAAGGACAGTTGGTAGCAGGGCTCTGATATTTTGTTCTGCTGTGTTGGTGAATCTGAGCTGTGAGGCTGCTCTTTCTGCAGGAGCTAAACTTAAATTCCTGATTATGGATACTATTGCTCTTTGCCTGTCCACTCACTTGGTTCTGTTGGCAGTCAGCTTAGACTGCTGTTATTTTAGCCCAGCTACTGGAAATTGTGAAAGTGAGCATCACAATACTTTTTTTTTTTTTTTTTCTTTTTACCCTCTGCAACCTAGACTGTAAGCAATAGAGGTGGATCAGAATTTATCCCAGCCTGAGTAATTTTAGAAGTGAGAAGGAGGATCTGGGACATGTATGGGAAATCACTTGAATTCAAAGAGCCTTCTCAGTTTTTAAATGCCTTGTTTTGTGCTTACTCATGACAAAGAAGCTTAAAGTTTTCCAGTGGTGACTGACAAGAAGGAGATAATGATGTTGGTGTAAATGTGTGGATTGTCATTTGGCAGGTGAAATAGCTTTATCTCAATAATATGCAAACAGTGACCAAATGGCATGCATTTGTTTTCCTCAACTCTGTCATACTGAACCCTCTGAAGAAAGGGGATCCATGAATGCCATGACTAATAACCAATGTGGTTTGGGCCTCAACATAACATTTTTTACTGTAATATAACTCAAGAGCTGTGAAAATGAATTTCTAACAGAAGACTTCTTACAGGCAGTTTCCTTTCAAATCACAAAACAGATTTAGTTCCATCTTTGGTTAAACTGCATGTTGTTAATTACTACATTCTACAAATGTCTCTTTTTTTTTTTTAATTACAATAATTCTTTATATGAGAAAATAGACGAGATATGGAACATGTTCAACTTGGCTGGATTAACTGAAGTACAGAATTTAGTTGATCGGCGATTACAAGTAAACAGGAAGAAAAAAGTGAAAATGCAGCGAGTTTGGATACAAAGCAAGTTCCAAAAACCATTGCTGCTATCTCTGAATAATCCTGAAGAAACCAGCGAAAGGCACCCTTATAGATAATTGTGCCATGAACTCCAGAAACTGAAGCAGATTTGAGTACGTATATTTCCTATAAATTTTGTGTTAACTACTGAAAAGGAGAAATATATTGAACTGAAAACCTTTCCCTGATTTTTTTTGTAAATATATGTGTGTGAAAATGATCTGGGGGGGAAAAAAAAGGGCATTTCTGACTTCTGCTTTATATGCAATAAAGGGATATGCATTAATCTATTCATAACTGTGACCAGGCACTATTTTACTTCCTTGAATGTAAATAGTCAATAAGTGTAAGCATGTATCTTGTTCCTGTTGAAATTCACAATATGTAAAAAGTTTTAGACTGAAGCATAATTGTTTCAGAGATTCAGAGAAACAGAATATCTGTTCTTACTATCACTACAAGCTGTGCTGAGTTAATTTGAGTCATGTCTCTCTTACCCACTGTGTGTCTTGCAACTGTATTTCCTCTTTGGGGGGAAATTTCTTGGTGCATAAATAATGAAGACAAAATATCTTTGATTTGCATGTAAGTTATAATTTCATACTAACTGCATGTGATATGCATAGGTATAAGATTAGTCAGTGATTGGCGTCCTTCATTGTGACTGACTTACTCCTCTGAAGTCTCCACTTTCCATCTACATGCTCATCAGAAACATGCCAAACTCAAGTTTCTGTAACAGCTTAGTGATACATACACTATATTTAAAGTGCCATAGGTTGTAAACCTAACATAAGGTAGAAAAGAATTACCAAAATGCCAAAACAGTGCTGAAACCAAATAGTTAACATTTACCTGGATAAACAGAAGCATTATTTTTATGATATGTCAGATATGCTAGAGGGAGGAGCAAAAAGAGTAGTCCAGAGTACATTTTATTAATATTGTTATGGGGTAATGTAATCACACTAAAATGGTGATCTACATGGCAGCGGAGATATTTTTGTTGTTTACAGAGAGAGGTTGCTTTCTTAGGGCTTGAGTCTTAGAAAAAAGACACAATGTTTTGGTATTGAACCTGTGGAGACACAGTAAAAGGACAGGACTACACTAGTATGTCAAGTGCTTTTAAGAAGAAAACCAAAATATAAACACTGTTTTCAGATGTAGACCATGATGCTGAGGCTGTTGAGCTAGTATTTAAAGATGCCACTTCTGCTATTTAAATGTAATTTTACAATCACTTAGCCACAAGGAGGAGAGGACAAGAAACAGGTGAATGAATAAAATAAATCTCTTACTTCAACAAGGATATAGAATGCATGTAATCTATAACATGCATGCAGTTTTGAGTGCCATTAATATAGTGATAGTGACACTCTCAAAGTCTCTTTTCTTGCTTTTGTTTTAGTCTGAAGGGTAAGCATGTCACAGCTGACAACCCTTTTTTTTGCAAGCTGTTAGCTGCTAAGCTAAGTAGAACTGATTGTCTTCTAGGAAAAAAAAATATCTGAATTTAGATGCTAAATATCTTCATTCCCTTTGACAAGATGAGGGACCTGCTTAATTTCCATAAATCCAGATCAGTTTCAAGAATGAGGTGCAATAATGGGTTGTCCTGGTTTCAACTGGGATACAGTTAATTTTCCTCCTGGTCACTGGTATAGTGCTGTTTTTTGGATTTGGCATGAGAATAATGTGATAACACACTGATGTTTTAGTTGTTGCTAAGCAGTGTTTATACTAAGTCAAGGACTTTTCAGCTTCCCATGCTCTGCCAGCGAGGAGATGCACAAGAAGCTGGGAGGGGCACAGCCAGGACAGCTGACTCAAACTGGCCAAAGGGCTATTCCATACCATATGGCATCACGCTCAGTATATAAACTGGGGGAGTTGGCTGGGGAGCAGCCATCGCTGCTTGGGGACTGGCTGGGCGTCAGTTGGCGGGTGGTCAGCGGTTGCATCACTTGGGTTTTTCCCGGGTTTTGTTTCTCTCTCTCTCTCTCTCTCTCTCTCTCTCTCATTGTTTTCCTTTTCATTACAATTTATTATTATTTTATTTTATTTCAATCGTTAAACTGTTCTTATCTCAACCCACGAGTGTTCTTACTTTTGCTCTTCTGATTCTCTCCCCCATCCCACCGCGGGGGAGGTGCGAGCAAGCGGCTGCGTGGTGCTTGGTTGCCGACTGCGGTTAAACCACGCAGTGGTCTTTGAAGGTAGGATCTGATACTGCATTTCTGGTGTATTCTAAACTCCCATTAGAGTAAGATACTGTTTTATGAATTAAGTGGCTTAGGATGCTTTGGTTAGCAATGGCATTATTGTAACCTGAAATAAAACTCTTGTGGTATAAATCAAAGGTTAAAACATAGCTGTGTTTCTTTAAGTCCTAAGTCTTGAGAGACTAGCATCTGCATGGGAAATGTAAATAAATATCTGCTTATATTTTAATTAGGTTGCTACCCTGTGCTATTAATCATGACTTCTGGGTATGCATAGCTCTTAGTCTAGTACAAAGCATTTTCAGTTGTAGAATTTTCCAGGGTGGTGGTGGGGATAATAAGCTGTTGAGCATCTTGCAGTCTTACTCCTGTGTGTGATGTATATTTTCCATGTGTAGAGGCTAATGAAATGTTTGCTTTGGCTCGCACACTGATATGTTGATTCTGGCAAGATTTTAAGATGCTGTGTTTTTAGTTTAACAAAAATGTGACATCAGAAGAAACCAAACCCTGAATTCTCGTATGGCGTTGAGCAAAATTGGCTGTTTCTCTTCCACACCTTGCAGCATAAGTACTGGCTGCCTCTTTTAGAATAATGGTGCCTGGTTTAGAAGTAGTAAGATCAGCTACTATTTGTAAGGGTAGAATATCCACTGTAAAGTGAACTGTAACTAGTCTGAACAGTTGTAAGATTGAAGGGGAAATGGACAAAGACATCGTTCCCAGTAAGAACTTTTGAATCTGAGTAGGACTTTCTGTATTTTGGCTTCATGACATTTCAGTTTTCAAAAAGCTTAATCAAGGACATGTTTTTAAAATACTTTCAAATTATCTGTATTAGTTGGGAAGACTAATATTACAATATTAGCAAAAGAAAGGCAAGTAGAACTACTGCAATAAAAGAAAGAAAAGAGACACAGACAACTATATAGGCAATGCAGTTTAAAATGGCTTATTGTTAATTAACTTCTGGGGGAAAGAAAAATTAGGGTATTGCAAACAAAGTGTGCCCAATGTAGAAAAAGGCTGTAAGTTTTACTTTTGAAATCTGAAGTTACTTCTTTAATCAGATATGTACCTGAAATCTCTAATTATATACATTTATAGAAGTACACATTATATAAATACTAAACATTTCCATTGTTAATTGCAAATTTTTTTGGTTTGTTCAGCATGACTTCCTGTGCTGGTAAAGCAGACTTGTGAATGTATACAAATGGCAATTAGAGAAAGATAATCTTGTTAGAATTGAGCTTTGGCTTCATTGGCTTTGGCTTGCTTTAACAATAGTGTGTACTTCTTGCCCATCTCCACTGGTATTGCATTACATTTATGTACAGAGATACATGAGAGTGTTACTACTGGTTTAGACCTTGCTTAGTTTTTAAGCAAGTATAAGACAGCTATAAAGTAAAGAATGTGACAGACCTTTTTTCCTACGCTAATTCGGAAGTATCTAGTTGATAACAATTAACTCATATAAAAAATGTTGTTTTTTTTCCAGCAAAACCAAGACAGGTGCTTGTGCCATATCTACAAATCTACTGAATCTGAAGAGGAGAACCAAAATGCAGGGCAGATGGGGAGACAGCAGGAACTCTAGTGACACTAGGGAAAAGTTTCTTGTATTGGAAACTGCTGTTTCTGTTTTGCTTGTCTTTTGCTTGCGACTCAGCTAATCTGCAGATTCTGCTGTTTAATAATGACTAAAAATTTACAAACCATAACAAACCATCCTGAAATTTGTATTAAACACCAGTGGAAATCACTTAACATAAATTTTGCTACTTCATTTTGATTTGTGGTGTGATCTTTATTCACTGCTCCGGTGTGCTCTTTGATCTGTTGACATATGCCTCATTTCCCCTTTTTTCCTGTGCATAGTAGACAATTAAGCAGTTTCCACAGGAGCTATGTACACAAACATTTGCAGTAAAGTTTGCTGGCTGGGTTATTTCTGCCATCGAAGCAAGAGAGTTTTATTTCCTTCTGTAAAGAACAGATTGCTTTTTCTTTTTGTGTGAATGCAATGAATTGTATAGATGCTAAATTAATATAGTGGTATTGGCTGTATTTTTAAATTATTTTAAGCCAAATATACCTTAGGGTATGCTGTTTGTAATGGCAGCAATGATAATAATAGATAGTTCATACGTAAACCACTTCTATGTCTTCATAATGGGTGGTTGCACAACCTTGGAAATAAACCATGTATACATACTACAAAAATATTAAACATTGCTATTATTAACAATACAGGTCGCTTTGCCTTTCAGTATCTGTAAACTTCTCTCCATGTTTGGAACAAAGATTGGACATGAGGGTTTTTTACATCAGTTATGTGCCAGTTGCTCTCCTCTTGAGAATCAGCCAGAAATTGGACAAGTCTAAGTCTGCTAAACGCAATTACAGTTAGTATATAGTCAGTAAGAACTACATGGGTTGCCATGGGCATCTTAGCAGGTTCTTTGTTGTACCTGTTGGTCCAGGCATAGGTCATGCCTGGACTAGACTTTGTGCTGAGAAGGGGACTTCTCTGTCCAGTGACCATCCTCCACCCTTTGCTAGTACCAAGCAACTAAAAGAAGAACTTGTCTGATTTGAAAGCAAAAGCCATACAGGCAGGAGGGGAGGAAGATGAAGATGCAGCTCAAAGGCAGACAAGAGAAGGAGTGTTTCCTCTGGGAACTAAGGTAAGAAGGAAGCTTGGACAGACTGACAAAGCAAGAAGGATGAGATGCAGAACCGAACAGGCAACTGAGGAACAGAACACCATGGGCACCATATAGGGAGAAGATGTATAACAGGAGACAGCGTGGCAGGGTGAGGACATTGGGCCTAGAGACGAGTGCAATGAAATGGAGGAGGCAAGAGGAAAAAGGGGACTGATCTGTCACAGAAATAGTGTGAAACCTTGGTAAGCAAATAAATTGGGGTAAGGATTGGAGGTGGAAAGACCTATCTTCAAAGTCTCTCCCAAGTGGCACTGTATTTTCGCATCTTAGTGGAATATTATAGGCTTTGTCTTTCATCCATATGTGCACAATGTATTTCAATTTATTATGAAGATGGAATGTTTCATTTGTTGTAGTTTATATGTGCTATGCACATGTTTGCAACAGTGCAGGCAGGTTTATGATACACCTGCTTTTGCTTTTTCCTTAGGGAACAATGTTTTTACCTTCTTTCAAGTAGAACTCTATAGTGACAGAAGCTACACTCCTAACCTCCTGGAAAGCAAATACAGAAGAATAACAGAAGTGTCTGCATCCTGATTGTGTTCAATCAAGGTAGGACAATTAAATTTACTCCATATGTTCTGATGTTGTCCCATTTAAATCACAACCATGTCTGCAGATGATCACCTTGAAGTGCCTCCCAATCTCAGTTTCTGTTATACTTGCATCTGTTCAACAAACTTAAATGAATTTGTATAAACTAGAAATACAACTTAAAAGGAAAATAGCAGAATAATTTTTAGGCTTTATCTGGGATTACAACAGTTTAGAGAAGGAATATGTTTATTATTTTAAAACACTCTCATAGTTGCAGAGGAGCACACATCCAAGAGGCTGAAAATTTAGGTTATTTGAGGTATGATGTACATCATCAAGAATATTAAAACTAATATCCGTGTTAGAAAGCTTCATATACTTAATGTTAGCCAAAGGTATCTTGTCAATTGTTGCTGTGAAAAAGGAGTTAGCAACAAGATAGTCCCATTTTCAGAGGATGTTTTATTGATCAGGTTACTACAATTTTGAAGGGAACATGAAAGATTAAGAAAGCAAGTGAATTAGTTTAATGATGGCTAAAACCCACTGATGACATATACAATGTAATAAATGCTCAAAGAATAATCTGACCATTCCTGTGTATTGATACTAAATTAACTTCTAAGTTCATTAAAAACACAGGCTTGGTGTATGCTGCTAGTTATAAAAACAACCAAAATGTTAAAATTTATAAATATCATGTAAAAATAGAATGCTGTATAGTTATAAATGTGATGTAAAAATAGAATGCTCTATAGCTACTGCATAAATCCAGTGTATAGTCTTCTCTGTAGTGTGTCCTGTTCAGCTAGAAAAAAGATGCGGTAGAAATAGATGGTGAAAATTCCTAGAGACATGAAAAAACTTCACATGAAGGCAGGTTAGGGAAACGAATGATAGACAATGTGAGGATGGCATATAACATTATGTTTTAATATTTAGAAGGTCTGGTTTATCCCTTTACACAATACAAAAAGCAAGGTAAATTAGTCAAGTTGGCAGACAACAAACCTACATTGATAAATACATACAGTGTGCCCTATGAAAACACAAGGAATTGCAATGTTCACAAGGCTAAAAGATTGGTGAGTTACCAAAAGTGGGTTATATTAGATTTTTCCATTTTTATTTTTATGTGTGAAAGGGAAAATCTGCATATTCACTGCTTAGGATTTTAAAATGCCTCCAATAAAAAAAACCCAACAATCTTACAACCTTTCTCATTACCTTTTGGGAGATCCTAATATTGCTGAGCAGTAGAGCTGGAGAATAAACCTGAATACAAAGTGGGTCTAGTAGGCACAGTTTATTGAATTAAGAAAAGATAGAGGGGGAAAAAAGTAGAATAAAAGAGAACAAACTAATTGGCATGACAACATGCAGTCCTGTAGCAATCATACAGCAGTTAGTATTTTATATAGAATGACAAATTCAGTACAGTGCTTGAGAGAGAGGGAGAGAGACATCAGTCTTACCACGCTTTCCTGTCATGACAATATCACTGTAAACTGGCGTTTGGACAAGCCAAAAGCCAAAGAATAAAAGTAATTGGTTTGCTAAAAGAGCATACAATTGATGAATTATGCTTGGGTCAGACTGGCTGTATTAGAGGGTTTCACTGCAGAGCCAACATTCATTTTTTCTTTCTTTAGTGTCAGGCACACTCTAGCCTGCATTTCCTCCCAAATAACAAGTGCTCTTTAAATGGAGGAGCTGCATCTTTGAACTTGAATAAAAGGGTTGTTGTGCAGCGTAGGATTTAGCAGATGGGCTTAGAGAATCCGAACCTACCACTAGTCTTTTATTCTACGCTAGGAAAAGCTTTGCCATTTTTAATGGCTCTGTTTGCTACATACCCTATTAAGCACAGTAGTCAGATGTTATTCTGAGGAATCGGGCAGCTTAGTTTCCAATGACATTGATTACACTCAACAGTGAGAGGATGAGAAAGAGTGGTGGGTGGAGAAGTGAAAAGACAGTGTGAGGCATTTCAAGGAGGAGGTTTGCACTCCAGCACTTGCACGTGGGTGACAATCCCTCTGAGAAACAGTTTTTACTCTGAAGTGGAGCAGAGTTGAACCTTCTGCGCTCACTTCAGGTTTAATCTCCATCTCTACAAGCTACCAGTGCAGCTACCAGTGCAGCTACCAGTGCAGCCTGTAGTTAAATGTGCATTTACTTAAAATGAAGAGAAAATAACAGTAGCAAGAAGCTGCATCTTTAGAATGGAGCTGTGATTTCACAGAGAGAGAGACCCTGGCATGTTAATCCCTGGCATAAGTGGGTGTAATTCTCAATGACAACGCTAAGCCTGTTTACACAGGGGCTGAGCTAAACCCAAAGATGATACACTATGCTGTTCAAAATCAATCATTTAATCCTTTTTAAATTTTTGTGATCTAACAACCAAAGATGTTTCTGTTAATAAAAGATGGTGTGACAAAGCTGTGATTGTCACTGAGCATGACTTGCTTTGAGATAAAAATTATGACAAACGCACTCATAATCTTATTTTAGAT
This sequence comes from Mycteria americana, assembly GCF_035582795.1. Lineage (NCBI taxonomy): Eukaryota > Metazoa > Chordata > Aves > Ciconiiformes > Ciconiidae > Mycteria > Mycteria americana. The sequence continues at coordinate 21,208,624 of NC_134373.1, forward strand.
AAACATTTCATCTTGTTATTCCAGAGCGAATATTAGTGAGTTGAATAAATACTCAGTGATAGTTACCAAACTGTGAAATAAGGTCTGTTTTTTAAATTGGAAACAGTCTGAGCTAGCTTATACAAAGAGAGAAGAACAAAATCACGCTGGCAAGTCTACATTTTATTTTACTGAAGTTTACAAGGAATCAATATAATCAACAAGAACCTTAGTTTTAGTTTCTTTTTATTTTGCATGTACTTATTTTAATAACAAATGAAAGCAGATGAAAAAGGAAACTGCATGGCACACAGTCTGCAAAGCATGTAAGTATTATTATATCACCTAAGATATTTAACAAACTACTAAACCACACTCTCTTCTTCTTGCATCAATTGGCTTGAGGCAGAGTATCAGAAACAGTAAATATTTATTTTACTTTGAAACAATTAATGTTAATGAAAGCCCTTAGGGTTAAATCTGAAAGAAAAAAATCTTTGACCCAGATTCCCAATGTCATTTATGTCAATGTAAGTCCAGAAGACTCTTAAAGTCTACGGAGTTGCTTCAAGATATAGACTAGTTGCTTGCAATTAGAATCCAGATTAACTGGTGCCTAATATTCCTTGTAAAAATAAAAATGCAAACATAGAAGTACAAAAATATTCTGTCAGTAAGAACATCTACAGTAATCATTAAAAAACTGAACTAAAAATCAATTGCACCGAGACAATAGCTTTGTTCACTACTCTTACTTTGTTTAAGGGCTGAAATTTGGTTTGTGTTTAAGATGCTTACCTATCTGTGTTTATATTTGAGTGTAGGATATTCAGAACTTTTTATCCTACAACATTCTCTAACGGGTAGTAAGTATTATGACACTTGACACCCAACCAGATAAACATGGTTGAGTAAGGTAAGTGATTTACAATAAAATGTTTAAGACATGTTCATTTTTTGCTATGTTTCTCTCTCAAATACTTGAGAAAGTATTTGTGAGAAAGTAAGCCTATTCTTAAACTTAACAGTCCTTTGAATTCCAAAATAACAAAATTTGTGAAAAAAACAATAAGGGGAAAAAATGGCTTTTTTAACGCATTGTCAGGAAGTGAAAATGCATATTTATGTTTCCCTGTCTTTTTAGATTTCATAGAAATTGTGTTATTCCATTACCAAAAGACTTTGCGTATTGGTATGTGTTTCTAAGGAAATACCAGTAAAGCAGTATAATTTAAACTTACATTATGCTTTGGGCTTCCATTTTTTTCACAATTGTTTGTTCTCCTTTTCCTAAATCAGTCCATCAGATTAAAAAAGAAAACAAACATAAAACCACTCTTTGAAAGCCACAAATTGTTGATGATAATGCAGGCAAGTATTAACTGAGTGTTGTTTCCAGTGGGTTTTCCTGCCGTATGTGAGATCAAGAATGGGACAGTTTTATCTGCTATCTTACCAGCATTTTTTTTAGTAGAGGTATACTATATGTATGTTTGTGATCCTTCATATAATTTTCACATTTTTGTTTCCAGCTACCCTACTTTTGATTTACATTAATAAAGCTTTTGAAGATTCCCAAGTGGAATGTAAGTAAGTATTGCTTACATATTACTTACATTATTTAAGTATTACTATTTGTATTCATATAGTGAATAAATACAAAGTTTAACATAAATCTCCACGTGTAACTACATGAACAGCGACAGCTTCAGGCCTCTTGGTTTTCATCCCCAGCTTACTAGGTGAGATCAGCAATGAACATGCAAACTTTCCCCAGGGGAGCCTAGAGTGACCTTTTTTATCTCTCTGAGAGTGCTGCCAAGTATTTCAGTGCTCCCTGATTTAAAAAAACAAACAAACAAAAAAACCCACAACAAAACAGTTATTGTCAAAGAGAAGCCTAAAGGGCTTAGATTATATACATACATGTGTGTGTGTGTGTGTGTGTGTGTGTAAAAATAAAATGAGAGCATAGAGAACATCAGCAGGCTGGGAGGTAGAGAAATGGAAATTGGCTGGCATCCAATTAAAGAAAAGTCCAGGCATGAGAAAAAAGAAATTCTTTAAAGAGGCATTTAACATAAGGTAAAAGAGAAAGGTTGTATGCTTAGAAGTTCTTTCTGAAACCAATGGTAGTATGGGATGAGAAGTAAAAGAAAAGTTATTAATGGACTTCCAGTTTTTGGTCTGGAAAAGTGTATAAGCCAGAAGTTTCACGTTTGGACTTTCTAAGCACTTTTATACAAGGGGCCTGCTGGGGATCCACATTCTTCTGCAGTCAGTATGGGTGCTGAGTCATCAGGAAAGTTGGCCATTTGGTTTTAGGTTTCTAAATATAGAGGTGAACATTTAAAGCCCTAATCTGGGAACAGTGGACACTCATATGCAGCTTTGGTGACCTGAATGATTTCATTCTTAACAGTGCTTGTGTCAGAACCAAAGCTGTGCCTGTATCACACGTGCTCCTGAAAATCGTAGCTCCTATGACAAACAAAAAATAGTTAATTAGAATTAAAGAATGATTAAAAGACATATAGAAGAGTGGCAAGTTTCAGTCTCTGCTAAGCATCAAAACTCAGGATAGCTCGTGTGCTCTCGCTCTATGCAGAGGAGGTGGAACAAGTAGACTTTGGGGGAGGGAACAGAAGAGCAACCTAACTTCAGGAAGAAAGCTTAGGTTAAGCCTTAGAAGGGTTGAATTTTGACTCTTCAGTTGGGTTTTAGCTATTGTGTTCAGGGGGTAAGGAGTGTGAGTTTGTGGGAGTCTGCCTGGAAATTGTCAGTTCTCTGAATAAATATTAGCAGAGAAGATTTGTACTAACTTTACCTTTGCAGTTGGTATATTATACCAACATTCAGTACATGGGTTGGTGGTTTTTTTTAATTTCCGATTAACTTCTGCACACTTTGGTTTGTTTGTTTGGGAACTTTGCTAAAATAGGACCTTTGACATTCAAAATGCTGTGACAGAGAATCAGAATTACCAAAAGGCATTTTCACTTTCACTGTAGATAAATTTGTATAATCCAGTACTATATAGTAGGAGCTCCTTCTTAAAAAAGCGAGGTTTTACACTGGTGATTCAGTGTTTTATTTTGACAGCATCCTGTGCCTTCTGCATAGATCCTAGCTGAAGAAATGCTTGCTGAGTGCTTCGCCACCTGAAAACGCGGGGCGTTTCAGGGAGAGAGAAATCCTGGTCAACAATTATGTCAGGTTGGCTAAACGCGTACGTTGCCGCCAGTGGCGACGCGCCTCTCTGCCAGGGCAGGCCTCGGCCATTGCGCCTGCTGGGTGCCGCCGAGGTGCCGTGACTCACTCCTGGTTCCCTCTGCGCAGATCTGCTGCTGCAGAGCGCGGGCAGCTGAGGTGCCACCTCCCCACCCAGCCACCGAGGTCTTCCAGGAGAGTGAGTCCTTGAACGAGCTGTGAGGTCTGACGGATATTGTTCTGGCAGGCCAGGTATGGCCCAGGGGCGCGCCAGTGCGTGGCTCTGCTTTAACTGAAGCAAATGCTTCGTTATTTAGGCTGATCACAGTCCAGATAGGCAAAACTCTTGGTGATTTTTGAATTAAGGGAAGGATATCTAGCAAGTGGATAGCAGCAGAGGAAAGAGTTTTGAGGGAAAATAGTTTTTTCTGTAAACTTTGTATCAAACTTTCATCCTGAGTACCTACAGTGTGTTTCAAGAGCTATTTTTTGTGGGTGCAATAGCTGGGAACAGAACTTCTTAACAGGGTGCAAAAAACCTGTAGCTGTGTTAAGCGACAAACCATTGCATCCAGCATGCAGTGCTTTTGTACAGTGGCAGTTCATGTGCAGCTGATTGGTTAGTCAAAAAAAAAGTCATTACCTTACTATAAGATGTGAGCTTCAAAATGAGACTGTGCCCTCATTTTCTATGAGAACTTAAAACATGCAAAGTTTGAGGTTTTAAAAGTTAGTCAGCCATGTGTGAGTTACAAAACCACAACGAGTTAGCAACTTAGGTTAAAATTTGAAATGAGTGTTTTTTATTTGCTTCTAGCTCAAAACCAATTTTATCAGTTTCCTTCCAACTGGTGTAAAACTAAGACAGACAATTTTACAAAAAAAGGGGATTTCTTCTCATACAGCAGGATGATGAGAAGAATCTGTTTCTGAATAAACTAAGGTGGAGGACTGCGCTGACACTTGTCTTAAAAGGTACCGTTACTAGCCTGTCCCTAGCCGTAGACTTCTTGTCTGTTGCTCTGTAACACCTGCTAGACTCATGGATTTTCTCAGCAGTATGTAGATGGAGTCAAGATCTCTGGGCTCCAGAAGTTAAATGCCTAATACGTGACCTACAAGTGTATTTCTGCTGCCTGTGATAGATATAAAGAAAGCAAGAAAGTCCTGTTTTATTCCACTAGGGGAAAAAACAGTAAATATTATATTATCCAGCCCTTTTTATTGGGACTTTCTAACATGTTCTTTGGAGAGGACTGAATCCTGCTTTCAATTATGCATGGTATGCTGAAGGTATTGATTTGGGACTTTATTACCACTCTTTATTATAATTCTTTTTATTTTGGGTGCTGTCTTTCCACAGGATCAAAACCAGAATTTGTCTGTTTTTCTTAATTGCACTTCTTACTGTTATTTTATACCTACAACATTCAAAATGCTAGTTATTTCATGTGTGCTACCATTAATTTATAATGGATGAGACCTTGGTACAATTAATACAGAATGCAGCTAAGATGAGATAGAGATACGAAATCTGACTTAATGATTGTCTAAAATATAGCCACAATTCCAGCTTAAACTCTAACATCATGTGACCAGCTGCTACGTTTCATTTGAACCTTGTATGAAAAGAAACATGGAAAATGCAAATATTTCCTGTATCCACAAAACTGCTAGTCCTTCCTTTCTCCAGTGGAGGTGACTCCCCTATGTCTTTAACAGTGAGATAAACCCAGTTAGGTAGCAGTAATTCCCACTAGTATAATTCGGGTTTTGTTTTCTTGTGGAATTCAGTGCCACTTTCATTCAGTCTTTTTCTTCGTCTGAAGGCCATGAAGTTTCACTCATCCTTGTTAATTCTGAAGTTAATGCTGTTGCAGTGAAACTAAATTTCCATAGAAAATGGAAACTTTGTGTATAAAATATACTTGCAGATTTCTCTAATGAATGTGCCAATGCCATGAAGGGCTACAACAGCTTCCTAGTCAGTGGCTACTATTATGCAGTGTTTAATTTATGCACAAATGTAGTCCCTCTTGTAGAGAGCATCTCTAATATGACATTTTTAATATAATATAATAGTTTTCTTTCCCATGATTCCTAAGACCCTAGCTCAAAATTGGTATAACAAATATTGTTCTGACCCACAGGAACCAAGTAAAAGTTTTGCCACCGACTTCACTCAAGACAAGCCCTCACCATAAAGAAAGTTCATAGTCAGATCCGCAGCTATTGTGCATACCTGTTCAGGTAGATCTGTGACACTTTGATCAGTTCAATATCAAGTGATGTTGGGCTACATTCTCCGGGAGCTTCTTGATATTTCTGGTTTTACTCTTCCAGATAGGAAAATGTAGAATCTTTTGGCAAAATGAAAAGGAAAGAGAAAATCTTGCAGCTTGAGTATGTCTCTGCATTGCTGCATTGTTGGACTCGCTTTTTAAAATTAGTTTTTCAGTTCTTCTCAGAAGTGCTTTAGTAGAAGATTAATGTTGGTGTTCAGCAGTCACAGGACAGAAGCAGTCCAGAGTCTGTATCTGCTCCTTACAGAAAAGGCCTGTAATAGAAGCAGCAGGATGATTTAATACAAAGAATTTTGAAAAAGGAAACTAAGCTGTTCTGTGTTCTCATTTATTAGACAGAGAGAGGGAACTGAAGAGTAACCTTTAAGGAACTCAAATCGCACCTGAATAATTTGCATTTAGAAAGGATGTTCCTTTCGTGTTCAATTGGTTTATTGAATCCATGTTAGATTCCTGTAAATGCTGCACAGCTTTTGCATCTCCAGTACTTTGCCTAAATGAAAGACTAACCTTTGGAATCTGGCGTGGCTATATTACATTTATGTTTAGTCTAATAGAGGTGATGAAAGTAATTGAATTGAATGGCACAAATTCCCTTGGTCCTTTAGAAGCAGCTTTAACAACAGTCTCGCTTGGATGTTCAGTGACAGGAGTTAACATTATTCCTACACATAGGAACATGCTTCTGGTTGAAACGGCCTTCACAAATTCATGTTTCAGTAATCTTCTACAAGGGCAGAGTGTGGTGCCAAAGGAGGAAAAGCTGAATATACTTTTCATTCCTGGGAGGAATTAAAAAGAAGGCAAGTGCTTTGAGTGGTTAGCAAGCCTGCCTTCATTTTGATTCTACTGACCTGCCATAAAGAAACTTTAGCTCATGTTACTGAACAAAAATATTTTGAAAATGACTGTCTTAAGGAACTGTGGGGTTGGTGTGAATGTGGTCTGAGCTCATTTTTTTCCTCTAGTGTACAGTATATGTTGACAATAAATTCTTCCTGCAGGTAGTGGTCATGAGAAGTTTTGTCCTGGGGGTCAGGCAAAAAACTGTATCAGAAGTGTAAGAGAAATCTCATTGTGTATGTGGGACCTCTATATAATACACCTATTTCAATCCCTTTCTGTTTCAGCATTTTTGTGTAGATCTCTCGGGTATCTTGTACAAAGTCTTTATGGACAAGGTAGTATTTAACAAAGTGTTTGAGACCTGTAATGTTTTGGGATTTTTTTGTGATTTTTATGCAAAAGCAAAATCATATTGAAATCAGATATTAATCTAGATTGTGAATTACATTCAGGAAGTGCTTTGTGAAAAAATACCCATAATCACTAACAGGGATTAGGGATTTGAATATTCTACTTAATATACCCAGCATTAGACACATCAGATTGTAAGTAGCATTTCTGAGTTTATTCATAGCAATAACTACTTGCTTGTATTAAGGTAGGGTGATAGTTCTTATCCTAAAAAGCAGGAAAAAGCTAATGTCTTTGTGAACTCTGCACTCACACTCTCTTTATGGGAACTTTGCAATAACAGTGCAATTGCAATAACAGTGCAATTGCTCTTTTGAGCCAGAGTCTGGGATCTCCTGAGTTATTCTGAATGTCTGCTAGCCTCAGTTATTGGCATCCTGGTCCCCAGATGGATTTTTTCTTCCACTGCCCTGCAGCATTCCTTGCCAAAAGGGTTATTCTTACCCTTTACTATGTGAAGGTAGGAGGGCTAGAGTTTGGAATGACAGTACTGAAAAGTGAAAGCTTCTACAAAAGAGAAATAATAACTTTTTCCCCAAAAATCCCATGTAAACTCTGCTTTCAAATTGTTGAATCCCACGCTAAGAAGCTATCCAGTAAACAGTTTGCCATTGCTGAGCATCAGGCCCAAATAACAAGCGCCATGGATAAGATAACCACCATCATAAAGAGCTGCTAAAGCTATGTATCAACAAAGGATTCTCAAAAAAACTGGATATTTTGTACCTGACACATCAGCAAAAAGGGCATGGCTGCAATCCTGGAGTTCAGTACAGCTGTTTAACTGTAACTGGTTATGAAGCTGTGTAAGAAATCATCCCATCCTGGTGAATAATCATCTCATCTCACTCATTGTCAACTCATTGTTAGCTCATGGTTGGGCTAGAGCAAGAGTGATATGATAACACGCATAGCAGTAACTTTGGTACTTAACGACTCACAGCTAGCATAGAACAATGCTGCGTATTCTCAGAGATGGAGGATACTGCCATTCTGTCTTCTTGTTCCTTGCTCTGCCTGTTCAAAGAATAATAAATCAGCATCAGCATCCTGCTCTATTTTCTCTAGGCACTCCAAGAATGAGATTTGGACTATTTAAGGGATCTACTAAAGCTCAGGAAAAAACCATGGATCATCTAGAACAACGGATCTTTCTGCAGTAATAGCAAAGCTTGACTGTGTGAGAACAGAGCTTTCTTTGGAAATGGTTCAGCTCTGTCTCAGAAGCTACAGAAAAGGAATATTTCTTTAATGTTGTGTGCTCCAGCATTAAGTACCCATATTTGTGTGCACATTTGTGTAAAACAAAATACGAATTCCAAAACAAAGCAAGCTGACTTGCTCCTTCCCAGCTCCACACAGACAAAATCTTAGAACTGCATAGATAGCAGTTGTGTTGCTTTATGCGTGCCTGAGACATGGTCGGGAAACAATACAGAAATACATCAAAAATAGAAACTAATGTGCAGAAATGTCTTGCTGCTATTTTGTTTGCCTCTAAATAATGTTATAAATAAATGAGTATGTGCAATTGACCATGAATTATCCTTTACCCCTGAGGATCTAAAAACTTGATTTGGAACAAGTTTTACAGGATATTTTATAACTTCTTTGGATTTTTTTTTATTTTTTAATAACTTGGCATATGAATTTATGAAGGTACTGTGGTACTATCATCAAAAAGAAGATCAAAATAGTGACTGGAATAAGTGAAAAGGAGATAGAACTGGCACAAAATCTGTATGGAACAAAGAACTTACATTTATTATCCAAAGTACAACTCCCATTGGGAACTTGGGTAGGTATCATACAAATCATCATGGCATATGTCCTCTAACGAAGGACCATTATTATGGGAAGCAGGTAGTCTCCATTTAAAATAAAAAGCTAGGCACAATTATATTAGTTGTTAGCATGCAAGCAACTAAAGGAGTCCTGTGTGTTATCAGGCACTTCCCCTTACTACCTGAAGTGGAATTGTCTGAAAGGAAAATTGGGTAGGACTTGCTGTGGAAAAAAAATGCAAATTGTATACAAAGTTGTCTGTATGAGCCTTATGACTGATTTTAGTGCTTTAAGGTTAAGTTTTGTTGCCAATGAAACAAGTATTTTGGCTGTTCCTGAGGTCTGTGAGCTTTATTAAGTACATGAATAACAAATACACTTGAGATATCTGATAGCAAACTATGTTCCTTTTTCTTCCCTAGGATCCTTAAACCTTGACTGAATCCCATCAACTGAGACAAGCGTTGCTTTCACTGTTGTTTCTATGACAGTTGAATGTGAATGGTGAATCTATCTTTGGAAGGCAGAAAATGAGATGCATTGTCTTTTAGTGGTCAGGTCTGATAGATATGCTCTTTTATGTGTCGGCATTGAGTCTTATATAAGATTTTGCAAAAGTGAGAATAAGTTTTCCCTAGAGAGACAGATGAGGAATAAAGGATTAGTACATCTCTCCATACAATAACTCCTAATGTGAAATTCTAGCCCTATTTATAACAATGAGAGCATTGCCACTGACTTCAGTAGGATCACAATTTTACCCCTAAGGTGCAGTTGTGCTTTCCTAGGAGAGCTAATGTATAGAATACAGCCTCTGCCAGCACATCATCAATGCAATAGCATAGAAAGAGGGTAACATTGGATGACATCCATAGCCAATAATAGCTGCTGCAAGCATCCTGTCGAGCAGTGTATTAATGTTAGTCACCAGCTTTCTGGGTTTGTATATGATTATTTTCATCGTACCTGAATGAGGTAGACTCAGGATGAGTTGGGGTTCTTTGTGGAACTGTGGTTAGCATTTGTTTTTTGTAATTTTTTTGAAACTCATCAAAGAATGTCAGATGCATTAAAGCTTTGATTTTTATTAATAAAGTACACCATTTATAACTAAGTATGTTTTTAAAGCCCTTCAAGGCACTGTTTAATTTTTCAGCTCTCTTTTTGGTTCTCTCTAGTTCTGTATTAGCTTCCTATCCTCAGATCTTACCTTTTGTAAAGCAGATACTGTCATGCACGCGTTTCTGGGAGGTATCTTGCACCTCATGAAAGAAGGAAAAAGACTCTTGGTTGCAATCCCAGACTTCACTTACCCACTGCTCAGTAGGTAGCGTGCTGTGGACATCAGCAACATTACAGAGGGTCTTTGGGCAGTATGTTGCCTACAAGTCATGGATTGAAGACTGTTGCTTCATATCTTCCAGGTAAGACTAACATACTCTTTTTGATAGGGCTGTTTAGATGTCAGCTAAGAAAATAACTCCTTGATGTGTTTGCATGAGAATGAATCCTGTAGATAAAATTATTTTGCGTAATAGTTTCCTGCAGCTCCCCAGATACTTGTTAAGAGTAGTCCGAAATTTAATTCAGCCTCTCCCTATGAAATTGGATCTCTACTTTGTACTTCTGATTGCTTCTCTCAGCTTGATTGATGACACGGAAGCACTTGTTCTTTCTGTGAATAGTGTCTGGGTGCCTCCTGCCAGAGCAATGGAGATCACCTTCTGCTGAGCTTATACCTATATGCAGCAATAGCAGCCATAATAGGTACTTCAGTGCACTGTGTAATATCTTCTTCCAAATTAAGGAGGCTCTGACACATCAGTCAGTTTTTCCCTGCCTGTATTTGATTGCACCCTTAAAATCAGCTGACTCTCAGATCAAGTGGTGCCTTGTAGCTTTAAGCTCAGCAGTGGCTGTTGTCTATGTTAGGGAATTCTGAATTCTTCTGTCACTGTAAATGGTAAAACAAGACTCATACTAAAGCTGGCCCTGGAATTTCTTTGCAATGATCTTCCCTGAGAAACTTGAGCTGTCTTGATTGCAATTAGGAAAACTCTTGAAGGAGTGTATGCACGTGGTAGAGAGAACTTAAGAAGGGAAGAAAAGGATTTTATTGAATAATTTCCAAAAATGAAGTGGGAAAAAAAAAGATGTGTATCAAACCAGAAAGAAGTAGAACAGTAGTGTGAGGTAACAGAGTCCTTTTAGAGTCTGAAAGTACTGGAAGTTTTACTCAAGACTGGGCAAAGTTCTGCATTGTGGTATTAGATGTCACCATCCTGAGATACTCAGCTTGGCCCAGTGAGACCACTTCATTGCCTCATTTCATGCTAGTGTGTTTCAGGCTACGTGCTGAGTATCTCCAGCCTTTGGCTTTTTATACTATGTGCAATAGATTCAATTTTCCTATTCTTACAGGCAATATCTTTAGCAGTATGCTCTGAAATGCCTTATGGATTCACGCTGTCCCTTAATCAATGTTGCAGAGGATGCAGTTTTGATCTTTTCCTCTAATATATGAACGATGATACTAGATTCATCCTGGTGTACATCTGCTAGACCAGACTGAAAGTATTCAGTTAGAGACACTTCATTACCAGAACGGGGCCAACAAATTGGAGACAATCTAGAAAAGGGGGATTGAAATATAACATAGATGGGAAATACAGGATATCTCAAAATAAGGTCATAATGGAGAACTTAAATTGCACATCTATTCAGACAGCAACAGGACATCCTCAAAATATGCTACAGTATCTGCATACTGATACTGACTTTTTAAAATATGCAACAAATATGGATTGTTTGTGAAAAGAACAGTTATGGGTCAAGATGTAACATAACAGAGAAAACAACTCTGCAAATATAAATATTTATTATTAGTGGACAGTAACTGCTTCCTACTAAAATTGGCAAGAATGATGAATCCAACCCTCTTAAGATTTATTGGAGAATTAGGAAGCTAATGAGAGACTGCAGCAAAAAACCCTCTTCTGCTTTATAGAAAAATCAGCAAAGCTAACATTGCCAGACCATAACGAAGAATACTCCAGTGTACTGAGAGCTACTGGGCTGCAGATCCACCACTAAAAACCACCAGTGCTTGATACTGAACCAAGGAGTGAAAAATCCTGCACTGACTGAAGGACATGCAGAATTCTTTACCATCTGTAGTTTTTGTGCTTGTTAATACTTCTATGAAACACTGCTGGACTGCCATAGAGCAAATTACAAGCAAGAGATGAATGTGTCTGGTTTGATCTTCAAGCCTCTTTGATTAGGTGCAGGTAAGAGTCAATGTCATCTCTGCATACTGTGGCATGTTTTAATATCTGCTGTTACTTTCTGGGTTGGTTTGCAGTTTGAGTCCTTAACTTATGACCTTTTTTTTTTTTATTTACCCATTGATTACATCCCAGAAGATGAGGGTCACTTGAACTACAAAATCCGTGTTTGTTGTGGTACTCATAAGCATTGTACCTACTGAAAGCTGCAGCGGAAGAGAAAGGGAGGAGGCCTAACAGGCTTGACACCATCTTTTGTCTGTGTTGCTGCAAGGGGAGAGGGAAAGATGTCTAGGAATTGTCTTATCATACAGACATATACACATACCTAAGCATTTTTGTTTATCTAATCTCTTGGATGCTTTTTCAATGCCTGTCTTAACCCTTTGTTCTTGAAGTGAGCAAGGAAAAACTATATGGCAGGCATTTAATTTTTTTCTTTCTCAAGAGCAGCGTGACCCTTGTGTTGAAAAGAAAATGGGACCATGTGGAAAGCTAGACTTCAATTAACACATCAAAGGGCAGTTTGTGGGGTTTTGCCTATAACTAAGGTCCGAGTTGCAGGACTGGGGGAATTTTATGTTTTCCTATACACTCACGTATTGCATTCTTACTTCTCCTACTTCTCTACTTTTTCTCTCCTTCTCCGAAGGGGCCAAATGAAAGTGGTATAATCTTGTTGAATATGTTCTATGGTTCTTGCTGATGAATTAGATGAACAGCTGCAGGGAACAGTCTGGGAATACAATTTGGGGAAAAAAAGAGATGAGATACAAACAAATTCCCTTATGATGCCATTCATTCTATATGCAGTATTATACCAGAGGCGTGGAAAGATGGGAAGGCCTAAAATTCAATTTCAATTTGCGTTGGTTTAAAAAGAAGCAATTCTACATACATTGCACCCACAAAAACATGTATTTATAGGCACAAACTCTCACTTTGTAGGTAGAAACTGCACAGTTGGTTGTATACATTTGGTTTTTTGCATGCATAAGAACTTACTTTTACAGGCACAACCACTGTACTTTGTTCTTAGTATTTCCCAAACAGTTATGCTAATTCTTACATTATATAGTTCATATCTCTTCTGTGTGCTTTAAACAAGGTTGGGAAGGGGGAGAAAGGCCTACCTTTTGGCATGCAGGACAGTCAAAAATCCAATCCAGAAAATGAAAAGGGACTCATTGGTATGTGTTAGTGTTCCCGCAATGTCCTCCTGCTCACATTTCTGCATTGCAAAAATCCAGCATGCAATAGTGTGTTAAGACTGGAAATTAAAGCTGATGTCCTCAGTTGCATTATGAATGTCATACACCAACTGAAGCAATGGGCATTTTGCTTTCTTGTCTTACTACTTCAGTAAATTCCTTCTCAGGTCCTTTTTACCTAACAGCATCTGGGAAACACACACAGAATTAAACATGCCTGTCTACAGAAACAGGAGAGCCAAACATAAGAATTATATTGATCTGGGATAAATTACCATTTAGTGTAGTTCTGATAATTCACACTATTTTGGAAAGGTTGAACAGACTTTTTGATGGGGATCTTGGTAATATAGAACATGTTATGGCCTTTGGCCACACATCCCATATTTTGAACCAGATGTCTGTGGTTTACCAACTTGTTTCCTTTTATCCCACTGCAGGCCAGTAGTAGGAATTGGATTCTTTTCTTGATTGGTTTGTTGGAACACATGAAAACCGTCGTATGCTATGTATGTTTTGTAAACTACAAGCTTGGTCTGAAAACATAACCATTTTAGGGTTCTAGGAAAGTAATTTTAAATAAATATTTCAAAATGTTATTCTCGAACAGAATTTTTTTCATGCTTAGATAATTGGAAGAGGCCTTCTTGGTAGTTATGAAAAACAGAAGAAGAAATATGTCTTTTTTTAAATTAACTCTTAAAAATAATCTAAAAGTTTAATAGTAGTCATGAAGACTTCAACATGAATGATGGTTTTGTTTCTTTAAAAGGGATTGCATTAGCTCTCAGGATGAAAGTGTTATCAAATCAACTGTAACTATAGCTTGACACTTCATGCCTCTGTGCATGTGCATAGCTTGATATTATCTAAGTACCAGTAATGGTGATACCTAAGGCTACCGTGGATAAACACAGAAGGTTTCTGATGGCAGCATCTTAAGCACAGGAGAAAAGCTCTTGTGTAGTTTACGATACCATCATAACTCCGAGGTGCTGACAGAGCTTCATTCACAGTTTTTCTGTGAGTTGTTTTTCTGTATTTCATGTGTCACACTTGTTTCTTGTTGAAAATCATAGATATTTTTTCTCTTTAAATAAACCCAGATTAAAATTAAGAATTAAAATAAAAAAACCTTTTACTACCCTGGTTATTTTAAAAGAATTCAAAATCTCAATTTGACATCTTAATGGTTATAAAATGGATGTTTTGGACAATAGAACTGTTTTTTAAGAAATAAGGTAATAAATCAAGAATAGTATTTTTTTTAGTTAAATTTAACACAGCACTATGATTTTTGCCATGATCATAGTGATTTGATCATATCACTCAGTATGACAGTCAACTCTATCATCATTATTAACAGAATATAGTGAGTATTGAATGAAGCTTTTGCAAAGATATATACATGCAAGCTGGCTAAAAAAATGTTAATAGCATTTGCTGTTATAAAAATCTGGGGTTTATTTATCTGTTTCTTTTTTTTTTTTTTTGACACATTTATGTTTTGAAATTGCTAAAGTTAGTATTCTTTATTTTTTCATTTTCTGAATTATTTCTTATTTTACATTGAGGTTTGTTTTATTTTTACTAAGGCCTTGGCTGCCTACAACAGTTGTACTGCCTAACCTATAGCAGCCAAATTAAAGGAAACAGGTTCTCTAGTACTGAAATCATTACAGGGAAAAAAAAAAAAGGAGAGGGGCAGAAAAAGACCTTAAAAGGTCATCCAGTCCATCCCTGTTCTGAGGCAGGAAATGGGTAACTAGGTCATCCCTGACAGATGTTTGTGCAGGCTGCTGTTAAAAATCACAAATGAAGGGGATTCCGCAATCTCCATAAACCTATTCCATCTAATCTAGACTTAAAGTTGAAAGGATTTTTGTTGTTGTTTCTTTTTTTTTTTTTTTTTTTTAATCTAGTCTACTCTTCCTTGCTGCAAATGAAGCAATTACTTGTTATAATTCAGGTGGGTACAAAGAACTGTTGATCATGGCTTTCTGTATGCTGCCTTTTAAAATATGCATTTTCCCCCTGGTCGTCTTTTTCTGAGGAAGCCAAGCCCCATTCCTTCAACCTTTCATTGTAAGTCATATTTGCAAAATAACTTATCATTCTTGTTGATTTCATTTCAACTCCATCCAAATCATTGAAATTGTTCTTGGAGTGCATTGCCTAAAATTGCACAGAATGCTCCAGCTGAGGCCTCAGCAGCACTGAAGATTGCAAAATAATTAGGTCCTGCATCTCACATACTGCACACTTCCTAATACATCCTGGAATGCGAAATGCCTTTCTGCAACATCCTCATGTTGTTGACTCATATTTAGTCTGAAATCTACTCGAACCTCCCTATCCTTTTCTGCAATCCTGTTGCCTTGTTAAAGTGTCATCATATTATATTGATATACTCTGTTTTATTTTTGTCATGGGTAGTACTTAGTTTCTCTCTATATAATATGAGCTTGTTGCAATTATACTGTTTCTAGATATTTTACTATCTAGATACTTTGAATTCTAATCTGTTTTCCTACGTGTTTGCAACCCCCTTCCAGATTTTTTGCAAATTTTACAGGTTTAGTCCCTGTTCTATTATCCAAGCTGTTCAATGAAAAATTGAATAGAATAGGATGGATGAGAAATCCCTGAAGGATGTTACTGCAGTGCCATCCTGCTTTGTCAGGAAACTGTTGATAAATACTGTTTGGGAGAAATATTTAACTACATGTGTGTCAACTGTTACTTGATTTCATCTACACCATTTTTTGTATTGCAGGCAAAATTAGAGAGGACCCAACTAAAAGCTTTGTTAAAGCACAGATACCACATTTACTGCTTCCTTCTTATTCAGTAGGCCTGTTGCCCTTTCTAAGGAAATTGGAGAAGTTTGACACAATGATGATCCTAAGACTACATTTGAAGGTCTTATTGCTTAATTGTTTTTTATCATATTGTTATCTGCATGCCTATACACTAACTGCCTAATAACCTATGATAGTATCCCTCAGAGATGGATGAAGTATTTACGAAAGTTAGGTCAATTGAACTCTAATTCCGAAGACAGGCAGTATTTTCATCTTTTATAGTATTCTAGGACCTCCCTTGTACTCCATGAATTCTCAAAAAAAACCCCAACGGCAAACCACAACACCCCCCCCCCCCCCCGAATCATCATGCAGAGATTATTTTATCCTTTTAAGTACTCCAGGGTAATTTTTAGCACATTTTCCTATGGAAACACAGTTTATATGATTACACTGTGTGACCAGTCAGACCACACCATGCCTTTTGAACTTGTTGCTCGCTTTCCAACCAAACTGGACTGAGTAGCGGTGGTCTCAAAGGTGCCACATTTCTACAGTTTTTGTAAAAATGAGCAGGTAAATAGAGTGTCTTCCATGGCAACAAGGAATTCAGTGTAAATGAAGCCATGATATCAGGCACTGGAAAACTCACAGAAGAACATTATGAATATTCCAGCCATAAATTTCAGTCAGAGCTTTTGCTCTGGGCTAATCCAAACAGGAGACACAAGGCTACAGGGAGGCAGGCTTTATCCACTGCTTTCTGAACTACA
This sequence comes from Mycteria americana, assembly GCF_035582795.1. Taxonomy (NCBI): domain Eukaryota; kingdom Metazoa; phylum Chordata; class Aves; order Ciconiiformes; family Ciconiidae; genus Mycteria; species Mycteria americana. The sequence continues at coordinate 21,225,233 of NC_134373.1, forward strand.
CTTTTAAGTCAGCAGGATTAGAAACTGGCATGTCTTAATATCGCTTAACCCATTCCCTCCCTTTTCTGGTCTGTGCTTCTTGGACTTCGTTAAAATTAATTGCTTTGCATATCTGATGCTAAGATTTTTGTAGACACATTAGGCAAAACAGAGCATTGAATATTTTAGTCTTCTCCATGTCACATTATTTGCTATCTTTCTTGTTAGATATTGGATTTGAACCTTCCTTTGTCTCCCTCGCTTCGTATGTGTAACCTTTTATTGTATTGTGTAATTAGGTCCTTTTCTAGTTTAACTCATTTTGCCTCTCAGCCTTCCCAATTTGTTCCCCGTGTGAGCGTGCTATTCTTTTAAACTCATTTTTAGTCATCTGTTCTTGTTACCACTTTTTTGTGTGATTCCTTCTTGTTTTTTAGTTAATCAAATAGCTCTTGATGAAGCCTTGCTGCTCTCTTTCTTTGCATCAGGGTAGTCTGCTGTTGTGCTTGTAATACACTTCTTTCAGTAACTGTCGGCTCTCCTGTGCTCCCATTTCCTTCTGAATTTCTTCCAAAAGATCTACCCACCCATTCATTCCCTAAGCCAACTAAAATCTGCTTTTGGAAGCCCATTCTCTTTCTGCCACTCTGTGCTTTCTTTGGCATCATTAATTTTATTGTTTTGTGATCAGTTTTATATGTATACCTTCCACCTTTGTCTTAATCAGGAAGTATTAACTGATAAGCTAAATAATATGCAAAACAGCCTTTCCTCTCATCTCCTCAACTGTATGAAATCACAAGTAGTTGTTCTCAGTACCCTTCAGGAATGTGCTGGGCAGCTTGTCTCCTGTACAGCTATTTTCCAGAACCGTGTCTCTGTGTGTGGGTGTGTGTGGGTGTGTGGGTGGTGGGTGAGAACAAAAGGTTGTCCCAAATCTGCTGACTATGGGGCTGTTATCTTTTTCTTGGAGGAATACGACGTATCTGGACAGAACCAGGGATAGGATGCTGGACTAGGGTGGGTGTCAGATCAGAGGGAGCAAAGCAGCTCCCCTATTCCCAGCACAGGGGGCATTGCGGAGTGAGGCAGCAGACCAGTTCATCTGGACCTGGAAGGGAACAGAGGCAGGGAATCTGTAAATTATAATACTGTCATTTTAATATCTAATATTTCCTCATCTATCAGGCTTATTGTTGATGTCATTTGGCCAAAATTTGAAGGCCTTATTCAGCAATTACAAAAAAACCAACAACCCTAAACTGGTATGACTTTTGCCTGAAAAAAGCATCAAGACATGCCCCATTGCTATTAGAAACCACATACAGACATGGCTCTCTGCAAACACTGTCTGTCTCTAATGGCTTAAAATCAAAGGCAACAAAATAAGCTCCAGGCAAGACAGATACTTCAGGAAAGAAGATATAAGGTGTAAAGAGTGAGACAGAAGTATAAAAGATGTGTGGAAAAGCATGAGCTTAAAAAAAGATGGAGAGGAAGCCTGACAGATAAGAGGGGCCTGTTTACCTGCGAGCAGCGTTATAAAAGGAATAGTCTGAGTGTAGGAAAAAATTGCAGGGAATGGCAGACAAGTAGATTGCAAGGGACACGGGAAGAAAAGCAATAGAATAAAATGAAAACAGACAGGTGGGGAAAAAGAACGTGAATGTAGCATCCATCAGGATGGGTTTTTTCATTTCTTCACCAGGGAACATTTAAAACCAAATTACTTTTTATTAAAATGACATACGCAAGAAGGGATTGTAAAACTGTCCTTGATTCTGACTGGAATGTAGCTAATAATCTTGGTAGCTAGAGCAGGGAGACTGGATTTGAGAGGAACATTCCTATGGTAAAAAAACCCCACCGTTAATTTTTGTGTTTGGTTTGAAGGGAAGCTGTTTGCAGGCTTCTTAGAGATTTGGAGTACAAATAATCATAGCAGAGGTGGATCACTGGATCTGGCTAATGGTGATGATATCAAAGGTATGATAAATGCAGTTTATGACAATTACATGGATGATAAAAATAGATCTGTGCTTACATGGTGTTTGTGTCTATTTCTCGAATGTAGGCTTAATGTGATACCATTTTTTTCATTTTGGCTTCTCTGCATCTTGATATGCTGGTATATTTAGGGAAGATATTTTTGCTAGTATATTATTTATGTATGTTTTTGTTACCTTGCAAGTCAGAGTTGCTAGCAAGTGCTATATTAAAAAAATTATAAAGCATGTAGTGCAGTATATGGCTCAGGGAGACAGCTCTAATTCGGTGAGCCTCAAAATTGATTTAATCAAGATCTAAATAACTTTTTCCTATAAAAATATTATTGCTCTAAATCAGTTTTAGAAAACTTTAATTAAACTTGAAAATTAATGTTAGTACAATTGCAACGTTCCTATTTGCTCATAAATAGAAATGCTATGTGAGAATCGGGTGCAGAAGCTGTTACAATCTGAGATGGTGTTCTATCACAGCAATGCACTTGCTGTCACAGTCACTTGGCATTTTACCTTGTACTCGTGCCAAAACTGCATTTTGAATCTTCTGAGCTACAGGACACAGACTGGAAGATTCTAGTTGTCATTCCAGCCCAGACTGGCCAGGAGCACATTGGTCTGATACAGGGAGGGTCCATACATGTGCTCAGCTGTGTCAGGAGAAGGAAGGACAGAGTGTTTGAGCTACAAACTTTCAACATTCACCAAGACAGAAAACAATATTTTATTCTCCCAAGTTATGTTTTCCCAGCATACTACATTCCATCTAACCTAGAAATGTCATAAATACATCATTTTGATGATGAAATAATTTAGGCATTTTCTACTCAAGCTGCTGCACCAGTATATCTGTTTAGTTACAAGAATATTTTTCCGCTGATAGTTAAATCAGATTGGCTGCTGGTGTTGGCATAGTTATAGGGTGTGTGTATGTCCTTCTATATATGGAGTAGGTGAGTGCATGTGTATGTGTGTGTATACATGCATCTATGTATAAAATTCATATATATTGGCAAATATACTGGCAAATATACAGTGTGGCATACTGTAATAGCTTACTGTAATACTGGCATACTGTAATAGCTTAAGAAAATACCACTACAGGGCTATTATCCAAAGTGCTAGGATGACAGGGAACTAACAAAGAATTTGAAGCCTTCTTAACAAACAAAACCTCAGTTTCACTGGCATTGCAAATAATTGATGGGCTAAATCAAAGGACTTGAGTATTGCTTGCAGAAGAGAATTGCTTGTTTGAGAAAAGGATAGAAACAAGGCTGGGTTGCTCTACTGTCTGTCAAAGAAGGTAACTTGCTCCAAGTCCAAGAAGATGGAAGAAGGCTACATATTAAGTATTTCTTGGAAGAAGGCTACATATTAAGTATTTCTGATTAAATATATGAAAAGCTAAAAAGAAGAGATGTAATACCCTTGTTGGGCATATTTTAGAACTCTTAATCAAAAGAAGCAGGCAAACAAAATCGATAACCAAAAGCATCCAAAGTAAAGACAGTAATGATATCTGATTCCTGACATTTTCCTGATCTGTAGCTGATAGAGACTGATTTAAGTTTGGAAGCATATAGTATAATACTTTTCTAGGCATGTTGTCATTTATCATAATTCTGGAAACTCTTGACTTTCATTCCTAGAACTACAAGCCTGCTAAATCAAGTTCCTCTGCTACCTTTACTTCTTCCGATTTTTCCCATGAATTTGAGGCCTTCCTTCTAATTACTGACATAATTAAAAAATGGTCTTATTTAGAACCTATATGTAAACATACGTTATTCATATAATCAGTTACCTGACCTGATCAGTCACTATTCCCAGGTATTGCAGTATCTGCTGCTTGCATGAAACCTAAGCCAGCGAATATCAAATTGATTTTGGTGGGAAAAAGAGAGATAAGACATACCCAGTTATTAAGAACATGTATTATTTGATGTTAATAGAGTACATATTTTTCATGAGGACACCAAAATATATTTGGTGCCTGCGAGCAGTGAAGGTGAAGGTCTCAGAATAGGGATGAAACTATAATCTCTCTGTAATCTGTCCCACAATCATAGCATATTCTTCCTCAAGAACATCTGGGATAAACTCTGGATTTTACCACATGTAATGTTTGAAATGATGCCTCTTTGTTCTGTGAAGGATGTATGTAAAAGTTTTGAAATTGACATTTGACCCGAGTGCACAGTTATCTTTATAGATGCAATGCAGATGTCTCCAGAAACTGGCTCCTGCTGTAATCTTCCTTATTTTCACTATGCAGCCCATCAGTTCTTTTCTTTAAGCCCTTTCCTTCACTATCTGCTAGTTAACTTCTCTTACTTTTCTAAAGATTTAGGGCTAGATTGTGAACTTACTGTGATAGAAGTTTCTTCCAGTGGCACAGTTGAAAGCTCTCACAACTTTAATGTTTTTCAGGATTTTTGTTGCTTGGCTTTTTTATCTTTGGAGTAATGAAATTTCATGATGCTTTTCTGTTCTTCAGGTGTCCTTGATTCGAGGGTTACTACTGTGATAAACCTTGCTAACTTCCATTTGACAAATTCTCATGAGAAAAATAGCACATAGGCATTTCACTCTTCTCCATTCTGATCTGAATTTTGAGGTCCTCTTCTGTAGCAGTTAGCAAAACTAAATGAGCTTTCTTGGGCTTCACCTGGAGTCAAGCTTTCCCTTGTAGGTAGGTATGTGGCACCTTCATTATTATCCAGTGCAATCCCACTGAAAGGGGATTTCCCTGTATCTACTACTTCAAATTATGCCTGATGGTGATGATAAGCAGTGTTTACATAGGAAACCTTGATAGCAGACTATCTGCCCCTGAAAACTAGAAGGCAAAGATCTAATTCTTTTTTTTTTTTTTTTACAAGAATAAGTAATAGTTATTCAGTACTATTTGAGTTGGATTTAGTTTTTAACATTTGGGTGAGTGACACTGGGCTGACTGCTCACCACTGTGAGAGGTTATCCATCTGGCAACTGGACCATAAAGTTTTATTGCAAAACGAAGGCAGGGCATTCAAGAGGAAGCATTATGTGCATTTATGATGCTATGTAATAACAGAAGTCTTTGAGAATATGTTTGGAAATTTCTAAAAGGTATTAATGAAGATGATGTTCTCTCCTGCCGTGATACTATTAAACTGGTAACACTGAAGCAATGTGGCTTTACAAATAAAGGGCTACCTTAAAATCAGTGTCAGCTCTCAGACATTAAGAAAGTAGATTTTCTATGAACTACAGAGGGGAAACATACCAGCTCCATGTATTTTTAAGGTTATACAGATTGTTTCATCTGGAGATGATCTATATAATTCACACTCTGCTTTCAATCTATATCAGCAGCTCACACAAACAAGAGATTTAACTCTGCTGTATTTCAAAAAGTAGGCCCCAACCTGTTATTTTGCAGCAGGTACCCATTTCTGCCAAGTAGCAGGCACTGTGTTTAATGAGTGCTCTGGTGGGGAATCCTGCAGTATGTGCCCACTCACTCCTGGTCCCTCAGTGAGGTGCCCTCTGATACATGACCGGATATTGCAAGGATCTGATTATTTTTCATAGTGTTAATTTATGACAGTTTAAAAGACATCTCAGCAGTTGTATAATATTTAAACTGCATGTCTGATAGAAGAATTAATGAATGGAATCTTCCTCTTCATATCCTGTTCCCCTAGTCAAAGCGACTGATGCTTTATTTAAACAAGGAGTCCCAACCGTATCAGTAGAATGACTTGTAGGCAACAGTTTGTAAGCAAAAGTGGCAGAAAGAATGCTTGTTTATGTATGTTTTTGTAAGGGTAGCAGGGGTTTGTATTAAGTGGATGCAAATGAGTATAAACAGAGAGACTGAATTTCTTTAACTTATTGCTTCTTACTTGGCAGATTTTAAAACCAGCGTGCTGCAGCAGGATATACTCATTAGGAAATGAGGTGCACGTTCACTTACACTATCGTATGGATTGTGGGATTATGAGTATGTTTTCTTTTAAACCTTCCAATAAGTTTCTATGCCAGCTGCTAAATATTAATATTGCAGAGTGAACTAGCACGGTTTTACTTCATGCCTAAGTACTAGCAATTTCCTGGTGTAATTTTCTTAGGTAAAGCCTGAGAAGTCTTCTCTAAGATCAAGTCCTTAAAAGCAAGTAAGTCTTGGTTGAAGTATCAGATCACTTCTCTCTGCCAAAAAAATGTATAGATGTTACTAAACAGATGTCCTGGAACAGACTTATTTAGCAAGTAAAACATACTAATTTTTACTTCAAGTTAATACTGAATTGCTAAGAAACTTGCAGCTATGCTGTGTACTTGTGGGAGGTGAAGATCTTAGATAATTTGACAGATGTCACTTTAAAAGGAAGAGACAGAATTGGTAGTATCTGTGTTGTGCACAGAGCTGCAACCCAACATTAGTAATCTATTCATGCCATTCTCAAATAGAGGGGAGAGCAGGTCAGTAGAGGGCCGGGATGTCTCCACACAGCAACCACAAACTAAGCGCTATGCCTGGCTGATGAATATAGTTCTTTATATATGCAGAATGCAATATATCTGCAAACCATGATTTTTTGTAAGTAATCAAAGTCACTGTCATGCCTAAGTTGCAGTCATAAATTAAAAAGCTTTGTTCCAGAACTTACTTTGCCGTGTTATCGCACATTCTCAGTGAAAACTGTTAGTTTTAAGGAAGGAAAAACTGAAAATTGGCTTTAAATTCTGCTATGTCTGCACTCTGGTCTAATTCAAGGCGGAGAGGTTGTTTTGAAAGATGCACAGGTCAGTGTTGGTGCCCAGCTGGGAGCCTCAGCCTGTTGTGTGAGGCAGGTGAGAGGTGGTGGGGCCTGGCACATGGCTCCTGCTCGAGTTTCAGCTCCTCTGCTGGGAGCTGCTGCTTTGCAGCGAGGCAGGTTACAGCTGACGAGCAACACCTTCTCCCTCAGGACAACAGCTTCTCTCGGGTCCCCCCGAGTCTCTACCGCCACACCGTCCTATTCGGGAAAAGAAAAACACTTAAAATGCGGCAGACCCCTGTCAGCGCCGGGAGGAAAAGCTGCAAAAACAACGTTCACCTAGACCGTGCCGGGAAGTGCCCCGTTCAGCCGCGCTGTTACTGCCCGTACTTACCGCAGCAGCAGGGTGGGCTCGCCCCGCGCGGTCCCGTGCCGGGCGGCGCGGCCCCGGCCCCGGCAGCGGCGCGTACGGGCTCCGCTCCCGCGGCGGCCGCCGCGCCTTCCCCCGCGCCCCGCCACCATGGCCGTGGTGGCGGGGCGCGGGAGAAGGCGCGGCGGCCGCCGCGGGGGCTCCGGCGCGGGCGGACCGGGCCGCCGCGGAGACCTGGACGGAGGGAAGCGCCGCGGCCTCGGGGGAGCCACCTCCGGCCCCGCCGCGGCGGCCGGCGGGGCGCTGCCCGCGGCGCGGAAGGTGCGCGCTGTGGCGGGGAGGGAGGTCGCCGCCGCGGGACGGGCGTGCCTGGGGACGGGGGGGTCAGCCGGCGGGCGGCCGCGGGCCGGCCCAGCGCAGGGGCCGGGCGGCGTGCTCAGGCCGCGCCGCGCCGGGCGGCGGGGCCGCGGGGCAGGTGCGTGCGCGGGGGGCGCCGCTCCCCGCCCGCCCCCCCTGGGCGGCTACGGCGCGGCTGGGCTCGGCTGGGCGCCGGCGGAGCGCGGCGCTCGCTCGGCTCGCGATCGTGTTTGCGCATGACCCCTCCCCGCCTGCGCCCTCCCCTCCCCTCCCCGGCGGCAGCGGCAGCGGCGGCGGCGGGGAAGGTTAGCCTCAGACACAGGCGGCTGCTCGGCGGCGGCGACGCAGTGCAGAGGTGCGGGCAGGTTGCGCTGGCCCCGCGCCCCGTCTCTCCCGCGCCCCGCCTGCCTCCGGAGCCCGCTCCCCGCCGGCGGCCTCCCCGCGCCGGTGTCGGGCCGGCCCCCCGGCCATGAGCGCGGCGCTGGGTGTCCCCCCGCCGCGCCGCCTCCCCCGCCGCCCCCGGCGGCTGCCGGGCTCCAGGAAAGTAGCTTGATGAGTGTCCAAAGTAGCAGTGGAAGTTTGGAGGGGCCGCCATCTTGGTCCCGGCTCTCCACGTCCCCACCGAGCCTGCAGGGCTGCTCCGCGGCGGCGGCCTCCCAGCTCCACGGCGCGCCGCCCGGCAAGCCGCCCAAGGAAGGTAACCAGCGCGCCGCGGGGCTGCGCGGGGGGCCGGGCCCTCGGGGAGGGGCCGCCGGCAGCCGCCGCCGGAGGCCGGTCCCGGGCTGGCGGGGAGCGGCGGCGGGAGAGGCTGGTGCCCCCGGCGGCGGCGGCGGCGCGGGGTCACCGCTGGGCCCGGTGGCGGCGAGGGGAGCCTCGGGTGCTGGGCGAACGGGGCCCCGCCGCCCCCGCCCGCGCCTCCCGCCGCCGCTCGTCAGCGCGGCGGCGCCTCGTTGTTCCCCCCTGCCGCCGGGCCGCGGAGGGGGATCGGCCGCGCTCCCTCGGCTCCCGGGCCGTCCGCCCGCCGCCGCTCGCGTCTCCTCCCGCGGCGGCTCTCCTCGGGCGGCCGCTCGCCGCGTCCTCCCCGAAATCGGTTCCCCTCTGCCAGCGGCAAAGTAAAAGTGCTGCGCCGGAGGATGCGGCCGTTGTTGCTGGATGGAGGGAGTCGGGCACTTTTGGCATCATGGAGGTGGGGAGGAGAGAGGGGCCGACACCGGAGGGTTCGTCCCCGTGGGGAAGGCGCCCTCGGGGGCGGCCGGTTTTACGGCCAGAAGTGACAGGGCGCTTTACGGCCACCACGGAATGACTGCAACTTTCTCCTGTCCTCCATCACGCCTTAGATGATAATATTTTTCTCCTCCCTCCCCTGCTCCTCCCCTCTTGTGTTACACCGACAGCGACAGCAGGGTGTTGTGGGTGTTTGCAGGGAATATCTGTATGAAGGTTATGAGCAAACAAGTCCCTTCGTTATTCCCTTTCGGGTATTGTCTGGTTTTCCTCCTTGCGTTGAAATGTATTGCCACAAGATGTAGCAGTTATACAGCTAGTGAATTGCTCGGTGCTTTTAGCTAAAATAACTACTTGCTGAACACCGGTTAGTGGCGGAGGAGAACTTTTATACACGGATACTTGCATACCGAGCAGTTGTATAATTTTGCTTGATTTGCCCCAGTTTAATGAATACCATGTAGCATTTTTTGTAGAGCCTGCAAAACGTCATCGCCCAAGCAGGAAACTTGCTAACTTAAAATAGAAATAATAGTGAAAATGGGGAGTCTGAGTCTTTGTTTTTCAGGTCTTCCTGTAGCTGCTTGCTTGCTTGCTTTTTTTTTTTTGGTTGATAAGCGATGTAAGGACTTGGTAACAGGGGTTTGACATCCTGAAAACGTATAACGCAGTCTGTGTTTCTCCATTTTCCACGCCAGTAGTTGTCAGACTTGTATCACTCTGTGTCACTTTTGCACACGCTCCTGCAGGTAGATCGACATGAAATGCTCTAGAAAATACCTGGAAAGGAATTATGGTATATGTTAAAGACGCAGAGTAAAGTGGCAGGCATTTTGTGCTCGTCTTCTCTGGGAAACTGAAGCTCTTACAAAAACAACAACCACCAGCCAAATATGTAGTTTAAGTTTATCGAGAGTAGGTTTCTTCAGCATTGCAACACTTGTTATGAATATGCGTGCATGTAATATTCACATAGAGTGTATACGTGAGGTATTTTTGGATGTATTTCAGATAGCCAGCATACGAGCCCGAAATGATTATTGCAGCACAACTTATATATCTATTTATTTTAAAGAAAAGTGGTGTTTCTTGACTACCTCTATTTAGACAAGGAAGAACGTTTTTGTGAAATTAGTTTTTAACGTGGTGATGATGATGATGCTTTTTACTTTTTTCTTTCTTGTGACTCATGCTGTTGGATTTTTCTGGATACTGTAATTTACATCCTCTAATACAGATTCAGGGGTTACAGAGTAATCAAAACCCTGTTGTTTGCTTGGTACTATAATGTACTGTATTTGCACAGTGTTCCTGGGTCGTGATAATTGTGCATCCTCACTAGGTAGTTCTGTTTGAAAATCAGCATAAGCTGCCAGCCATGCTTGGGTTTATATTTTGTGTTCATGCTCGTGGGATGTTATCAGCACACCTTACTTTATGTATGTACATTCTACAATGAAGTATCTTGCCTGAAAGCAATAGGCTCTGAAATATAAACATGTCAGTATGTTCATAGACATTGGCTTATATATGAGAAAGAATGATGTCAGATCAAACTAAGAAGCATGCAATATTTGCAGTGCAGAGTATTTATAGGAATTAGTGCTCTCGTCGATTCTGAACTTGTGATACCTTGTGATGTTAACAGAGGTTATGAGCTTTGGAGCAGTGCATGAGGCTGCCAGCCCATACTGGATCAGAGCTGCATCGCTGCTAATGCCTGTGCCGGTTTTGAGTGGGTAATATTTCCAGATACGGTGCATTCGGTGCTTGGGCTGAGCTTGTGGCCCGGCCTGGCCTTCTCATTTGTGGATTCAAATCCCTTTGGTTGGCTTCTGTGACAGTTATGCCCATGTTGCCTTTGGATGCGCAGGCCTTCATTGAGTGCCCCACGTGTGCTGTGGTTTATCCGACCTTACCTGTGATTCACTGTGAAAGTTTGGCGTGAGCCCACATCTCTCCTATGGGCTTTTAAAGGTTCTGATTTATTAGGAACAGAAACCCCCAGCACCCTGATTCAGGAAGTCCTAAAAATATTCTCTGAAGCTCTAATATGGAGAAAGCAAAAATAAAAGCTCTGGCGTATATAACTATAGCACAGAGTTATTTAAAAAAAATTGTAATGCCTTGTCAGTATCAAAAGGGTCTACTTGGGAAATACAGGTGAAATTAAAGAAAATCATTAATCTTTTTTGAAATGCACTACAACATTGGAGCAACATTTTTCATTGGATGTTATCTTCTATATCTTGAATTACAGGGGCATCATGGCTTAGCTGTATAGATTTGAATTTATGTTTTAGGGTTTTAAAATGAAAGGACTGGGGTGGGCTTGAATACAATTGCATCTGTACACTTTTATTGTACCAGAACTGTTTCTTGTTTGCATTTCTGTATAGCTTGTAAATGTCTGTAGTTGTCAATTGTTTTATATGCCAATAACTTTATGTGTGGGATATGTGGTTACTTATTTAAGAGCCCTGCAGTAGATGCTATCAGGAATTTCGGAGGACTGTTATGCAGTATTATTTTACATACAGTATGTGATTGTGTGGCTAAATCTTGTGCCACAGCTCACGTAATTGCAATTATACAACTTCATGTTTGAAGTTTTTTGACTTTTGACTACTTTATGCGTGTGACTAAAAAGACCAAAGCACATAGCTGGAAAGTGCTTGTTTTGTGAATGGGGGATGTTCACACCATTGCTGACAAGGCACAGAGACGAAGAGATTTTGGCAGATACATGTGAGTGTCTTGGAATAGCTTCTCTTGAGGTTGGGGGCAGTGCCACAGTGTCTGGTAGTCAAACATGATGCTTTGCAAGTTATTTTTTGTGTGTGCTGTCGGCTTTGAACACATTACTAAAAGTAAAACAGAATGCCTAATACAGCTTTGAATTACCATGACAGGAAGGTAAATTTCAGTTTTCAAATTTGAGCCCAAGTTAACCTATGATGACAAAATGGTAAATAAACTCATGACATATATTTGACACTCTCTGAAGAACTAATGTTGTAGGTGTAGCAAAGTTTGTTGGTGACTTTTTAATTTGATAAATGTATGCTGTTTGTATTTATTGTTACCTAAAACGTGATGGTAGTTGTCCATCTGAGCATAAAGGTACAGTTTATTTCCTCCTTAAGTTTCCAGCCTAGAAAATGTTTCTAGATGCCAGGTTGTGTCACACATGCTATATACAGTATTTTAGTCCATGAACATGAAAGCTACCTGATCTTATTAAAACTTCCAGGGTTGCTTTGTTCTGTTGTTTGCTTGTAGTGTAAAAATTCAGCTGCTTTATTTGCTTAACCAGTAAGTTCTCAGTAAGTTTGTTGTTTTTTATCATTCAACTGTAGATTGAGAATTTTATGCATTTGGCCAGTTTATGTGGGAGCAGAGAAGAATGGGAACAATTCGCGTTTAAAGATGATGGTATATTTTTACTTTGGATGAGCACAGCAATCATAAAAGGTTATTTAGGCTGCCTGTAGCATGAACAGGTGTTGTGTAAGACTTTATGTTGTTCCACTGATAGGCGCAGATTCTGGCTTGTGATGCTATTGCTGGTGTTGTTGCAGATGTGTTTCTCATAGTGAGCTGATGCTTATGCTAAATTCTTATGAGATTTTTATAGCATGCCCAAATGAGAAATTGGAAAAGATGACCTTTTTTTTTTTTTTTAATACGGGCCCTTGTTTGAATCTGGTTTTCTAAAAGGCAAGTGCTGCAGAGAATAGAACAAATTAGTACTTGGGTGATTGTTTTGTTTTAATTCTGTTTTAACTTGCCTAGAATGGAATTTCCCATTAATCTATTCAATTTTAAATGGAGAGAGAATCAATATCTTTAAGGACAGGCTATATTTATTTATTATTATCTCCATTCAAATAAAAAGCTTGTTATTTCTCTCATTCTTTTTTTCCTATACGTTTTTTACTTGTTTGCTTTTTCTTTCAGCAAGTAAATTTTTTTCTTCAGCAAGCTGAAGTAAACTTGCTTATTAGTAATAACTCTGGTCTGCAATTAGTCTTGACATTCCTTTGGATTTTCTTAGAGCCTGGTAATCCTAAATGATTGCAAAATCATTGGGACTGACTGTTGGGACTTCTGGGAAAGGCTACTGTATATGCGTGCATCACGGTCAAAGTTAGGTCTGAAGAATTTTGCTACCTGAAGAATGGAGATTATGGAAATAATCTTAAATAGGCTTAAATAATTGTTTATGCTTTCTGTATTCTTGATATAAGGTGGTGTTTTGAAGTAGTACTTGCTCCCAATCCGGATTACTCCCGTACTGAATTTCTTGCCCCCGTGCTGAGTTTTTTTACACAAGAAAATGTTTAAGCTAGTAAATTGTGTTTATGCAGTAGAGTATTTCCTGAACTGTAGCTCCCCTAAAACATAAAAGCACACAAGGCGGGGGGAAGAACAGCTTTGTCTTTATGAACTTCTTTCTGTTTGGCTTGGCGTATTTAAACTGTAAAAGAGGAAAAGGAAAATTTGGTTTGCCAAATTGCTCTGAGTGGAGGTGAAGGTGGGTAGCGCAAGAAGAGTAGTCAGGGTTTCTGTTGAGAATGCCAGTGTTCCAGTTGTGATTGCTGGAGAGCAGTTAAACAGAAGCTGGCCACCATAAAAACAGAAGCTGGCCACCATAATACAACCCAGTTTCTCAGGTGGGCTTGCAAGTGGAAAACTTCTAATGGTTGCTGAAGATAATAAGGGACGAGTACTGCACTTTGTTCATTACTTAAGGATCGAGTTCGGTAGCAGTAGAGAAGGGTTAGTGAGCCATCAGAAGGTATTTTGGATCCTACATTTCCCTTCATCTTGACTCCATCCTTATTGAGATGCTCTGTTTGGGATAGAAACTAAGGGTCTGCTTCCTCTCAGGCACCTTCTCTCTGGTGGTCTTACTCCTTTCTTGCGTTCCTGAGCAGAGTGCCGGGATATGCCAGGAGAAAAATCCTGGCAACCAGCCTTTCCTTGGAGAGGATGCGGTAGGTGGCGGGAACATGAATGCTTGTAAGCTTTAATCGACCTCAGTCAAACATAGTCCCAGAAGAGGGGAGCAGAAGGGCTTAAGTGAGGTTGGATGTGCTGAAGATTGACGGGGGAAGGCTAGGGCTGTGCAAGCCTTCGGGGGTGGGTCCGTGCTGGAGGGATTGACTGAAATCACAGTGATTATATTACTAATTTTAATCATGACTTAAATCAGCGAGCAGGAAATCCTGATTAAATAATTGTTTTTAATTTTATTTTGCATTTGTGCTTAATTATTTTTCCTAAAGAAAAGTTGATTCTAATTGGTCTAATTTGATCATGCCTCTTGCTACGCAGGAGGGTACGCATCTATATGCATTTATTTCAGTAGTTATGCAGCTTAGATTCTTAATGTTTAAGAAACATAATTCCCCATGCTTTAGATGGCTTTTAGCTAACTTTATTAGCTAAATAAAATGAATCCTAATTGTGCTAGATACATAAGAAGAAACAAATATATCCAAATGTGTTTTGCATTTAAACCAGATTAAGTAGAATTGTCTGTAGTGCGTGAAATGAGTCAGTTATTTCTGGTCACCATGCCTTGCGAGATTCGGAGTTAATAGATCAAATCCAGTCACTGTTCCTTCTTGTTCATCATTTGGAAAAGAAAGGCAGGCTTTCCTGCTTTCCGAGTTGTCAGTTGCTCTTTAGCAGTTTGAGTGAACCAACTGTTGAAGTGGTTGAACAAACGAAAATGGCAGAAGCGGTTGCTGGCAAAAGCTGGTCGAGTGCTTCAGAGCTCCAATTCGGCTCGACAGTGTCTTCCAGCGATGTGATGGTTTGGCTGCCAGCAGAGCATTAAAGTTTATATCGTTTGAATGTATTTTTCCCTTGTATGAATTTAATAGATCATAAACTTTAAACCTCACCATAGATTCTTATCGCTCCAAGTTTAGCTTAAACGTTTAACGCTGGAGCGTATTTTTAAAATTGGCAAGTAAGGAAAATTATCCACCCTGTGCTCAAAAGGCCTTTTTAGCGTTAGCTGGAGAGGCTCTGAGGCCGACAAATGTCCTCCAAGGATTTAGGGGGAAGGCTAGGGGTTGTTGGATGATTACACAAGTGTGACGGGAGTCTGGTCGCTTTGGAATGGGAAACTTAATTTACTGGAGCTTTTACGTAAAATCGAACGTTACGGAGAAGGTCCATATTCCCTGGGACCGCCTCCGCTTGCTGAGAGGTGGCAGCAGGAGCATTAGGCAACGTATCTTGCCTCATCATATCTGCACATTTTTAAGTGGCTGGAAACTTAAAGGCCACAGCGCTTTCTTTGTAACATCCTTAAGAACTCTGCACTTCAGATTTTAAGAGATGAAGATGGTGGTAAGAAACTCCTGCCTTTTACAGGAAATGAAGCCCGACCATAATTACTTGGAGATTGGCAAGTACTGGATTCCCTTTCTGTGGACTTCTAATACAGCTATACCTATAAGAGAAAAGGAAGAAAGGTATCTTTTTTGAGGAATAACAGGAAATCTTGATGCTTTTAGAAAAATCCATTGTATGATGTCACATACACCCAGCCTTTTAGATATTTAATTTTATGACTGTACCTTGAGCTCAAAGCATATAGATGCTTCAAGCACTGTGACCTGCAGCTGTAGCTTCTGGTGGATTGCAAATTTTAATTTTTTTAGTAAGTAATAGAACCTCTGAACTATATACGTAAGGGCAACAAATTGGAAAGTAATGTTACATATACAAATAAATACTTAAGTTGCTTTTCGTAACTCCTGTAAATCTGAAAGAATATAATTTAGATCCTGGTCTTCACTCGGTGGGTCTCTGATGCCCTTGGGATCATGCAGCTTTAACAGCAGAGGTGTTTCCCATTTCTCTTCTCAAGCACTGAACTCTTGGACCTCTTGATTCTATGGAGACAAACTCAGATCATGCTACAAGTAGGATTTCTAATACTTCTTTCTTTCACTCCTCTGACTTAGGCTAATCAGGCCTGTACACTGCATAGCTGTATTTGTTAAGTATTGTTTTTTCTAGTTAATGCTGCATTCTCATAGGTTCCACAGTTTTGTCCTAAATTTTGCAGCTGTACTTCAGCCAATGCCTTTTTTTTTTGTGCCCTAATACCCTCTTTCTAGCTATTTTGGTCTTCAGGGAGGTTGCAGTCTTTGCTATTTCTTAGCTTATTCCTAGTAAAAGTGATGAGAGTAGTGTTCTTTAATAAGCTGATATTTTAATTATAAAGCAATTGAAAATAAAATCCACACAGTATTAATAATATTCTCTTTATCATCAGTAGAAACATGTGTTTTTAAATTACTATATACAGAATTATAATTTAAAATGTTTATTTACAGCAAAGACCAACCGTATTGGCACATACAAGATTGTAATGAAACCAGTTCTCTTAATAAATATGCTGTTTGGTGAAAAATAGAGTAACTTTGAAATAGCTTTGGTTTTTTATCTTTTACAAATATTATTTTAGTTTATGTAGGAAAACATTTTGCAGGTATTATGCAGGTATTATGCTGGAGGTCTTAATTTATTGGCAAATTCTTTTAGTCTTGATGGGTAATGGTCTGTTTTTAACAGTTCTGTTAAAAGTTGTATTAAAAGATGTATCTTCATAAAGTAATTTTTTTTGTTTTAGTTGTGGTAGTGGTAGTTATAGATTACTAAGAGTAGGTTTATCAGTTTTTTTATTTGGTTTTTGTTTCTTTTTTAAGGCAGTTATTCCTTGACCTGGCAGTTGTTTGGGGGTCACTGCTGTGTATTTGTTAAATGTTTTAGTAACTTTTTGATTATTAGTGTTGCATTTTAGTTTCAGTAGTTTTATTCACAGTACTGAACTATGGTAAAAGGCTATCTTGCAAGTTTTCTACAAGCTTTAACTTTGAATAAAGTGAAGTAATTCTTGTTATAGTACCTTTGTATTTAGTGTTATGAAGAGCCATTGTGAGGAGTGGGATTTTTATATTTTAAAGTTACTATAGGATACAAATAAAAGTAATTCCTGAAGATGCAGGTTTAGAATTTTAAAATGAGATACAAAAAGCACTTTTTGCTGTGCCTGTTGTCGCTTCAGTATGTGATTGCTTTTTGTGAAGTTCATTGCCTATTTAATTTACCTCTACTTATATAATCAGATTGCATATTACCTCTTTCCAATTAAATTGTATTATTAAATGATTGTGATACTAATAACGCCTAAGAGTGGTAACACCAGTATTCAAACTATGAAAGGCAAATATCATGGTCTTTGCTTCCTTGTTAGATGGTATTTGTATTCTGCATCCATAGATTTTTTTTTTTTTTCCCCCAGTCCCTTGGTTGATACATGCTTTCACGTCCAGAACATCCAAGTGGTTAGTATTAAGGAAGAGGCAATTTTATATATCATGCATGTACACACTTTTATATATCCACAAAATGTGTGTGTGGAGTCTTGATGAGCTGTTTAGTCATTAGGAATACTAATGTTGTTAGGATCCCCCATCCCCCATAGCAGTCTCATAAACAAGCTAAGCTTGCACAAAAACTTTACCTGCTTTTTAGTAAAAATGTTCTCAATTTCTGTTGTCTCTTATTACATACTTCTTAAAAACTTGTTTCATTTTTTTGAAATATGTCATTTTGTTAAATCTGCTGATGAGTATTGCAGATGATACAAAATTTGCCTGCTAGATTAATTGTGCTAGTTTTGCCATATCTTGAGTTTTAGCTTTTTATATTGCAGTTTGGTTTTAAACAGAAGAATAGAAACATGTAGAGTTCACAGAAAAGCAGAGTCTGGTTGTGCATTAGATTATATATTAATGTTATATTTCTTGTATTTTTTCTCCCTAATTGTTATACTTGCAACATATATCATAATTTGGGAATGAAATATTGAAGCTCTAACAACAAAATAATTTCCAGTAAATGACCTTAATAGTGATTCTCCCCCCCCAGTGTCGTGTGATTGAAAGTTGACCTGATTTGTTCTCCTGGCTAAATCGCAACGTGCTGTTCTCTCCGAGCCTTTCACTTGTTTTTCTCCTCTGGAGAAGTGCAAACAACAGGCACCAGTCTCTGCCAGCGTCTGACACCACCTTCCTGCTGTTTTCCTTAAATCTCTCTTTTTCTTCAAGTTTGTTCATACAAAAAAAAAAGGAGAGATAACCTGCTTTTTGTACTTTTTTTGTTGTTCTTGCAGCTTTGAAATCCCATCTTTCTAAGGGAAGCAAGCGATGAGGCAGCAGTACTGTCAGAAGTTGCAGAATTTGGCAGTGTGCCACCATTCCTATGGCTCTCTGGGTGGGGTGTGTGCTCTCTCCTAGGCCAGGTCCCTTGGCCTGCCTCCTCCCACTGCCTGTTTCCCTTCCTGGCCAGTGCTGGGCCACAAGGGTGACCTCCAGTCTTGTCCTGCTCTTCTGCTTCCCCCGTGCTTCTCTAAACTGTCATTTTCCTCCTCCAATTGCCGTCCCCTTGCTCAGCTTTCATTTGTGCATGCCGTTGATTTTGCTGGAGGGAGGGTAGTCTTTGGTAAAGGGAGCAGGTCGATGCCGTAGAAGCAGGAACCTTCTGGACATTCAAGCACTGACTGCCTGCGCTCAGCTGGAGGTGCACTGGGTGACACAGTTTTTTGCAAGGAAGTAGCCGGGAGTCTCTCCTCTCGTGTCCTGTGGCACATCACCGCACGGGAGCTCTCCCGCTGTAGAGCTGGCAGCAATGGCGAGTGCTTTGTGCAGTTAGGAGTTCGCAGCCGTGGGTGCCTGCGTCTAGAAAGACTAGAGAGGAAAGTTGGTTTATCTTGGCTGCCAAAATTCTGCCTCACCACCAGTTACCACTTGAGAAAAGGTGAAATCTAGTTTTAAGATTGTTGTGGATAGAGGCCCAAATGAGGGATTTTTGGGAAATAATAGATTTTGGTAGTATTTTTTCAGTCTTTAATAATGGAAATTCCTCAATTTTTTAGGTTTAAGTCAAGACAGGTCATTACAGTTGCTTTTTGTTACATCCATTGAGTCATTGAATCTTGGGGTTGTATGAATGATCCAAAGATACTGAGCGGAAGAGTTTATTCCTGGGAAAATAAGACATTTTGAGTACGAGTTCTCTCATTTGGTAAATAATCATGTTAGCATGTAGTACTCACAGAACAATATTTTGTTATGTGAAAGCAGTAAATGAAAATAGGGAATTAGTGATTCGGGTAGCTACCAAAACAGGTAGCGTGACTAGCTGTTAGGGATGTAAAAGGATTTCATTAGAGACTAAACTGATTTTTTTTCTAACCCAAAACCTGCATGGTGTACTCAGTCATTTGTGTTTGCATTCGCCACCTTACATTTAGAAGTTTTCCTGTGCGTAGACTTTACCACGTGTGCATATCAACTGTGGCAATGCGGTATCGGCAACAGTCGCGGCTGCCACCTCTGGGGACGCGTGGTGCACGTCGGCCCTGCCAGCGGCGGTGGCACCTGCTGGGCACGGGCAGGGCGAGGAGGACGGCCTCCAACTCGACCTTTGTTTTCTCCCTGGGAACTGCTGTTGGTGAAACTTTCTCCTTCCTGATGTGTTTTTATTCAGTTGCTTTTACTAGTTCTTAAATTTCACTTGTCTTTTCGTCACTGAGATAGCCCGCTAAAGCAGCGGGCTGGGGGAGGGAGTGTGGTGCGTGTGGCAGGTACCCCCATGCATCTGGAGACTCATCAGGGCTTTAGCCTTGTCTGACTGTACAGACACTGTTCTCATGTGGACTGTCTGCCTTTTCTTAGCAGATGGAGGTAAGCCTGGCTCGGTTCTGGATCACCTCTAAGTCCATCATAGATTTGTTGATTGATCTATTCAGTTTTAAAAAATCTCCCATGTGGTTAGCTTGGTGTTTAGTTACCCCCAAAGTCAGGAGTGTAGAAGTACTTGTGTTAAATGTACGCCAGGTGGAACGCATCCCAATTTGTCAACTGTTGGTAAAGTGTGCTGCTACCTCCTGGTAGCACTGGCTGTTCTGTCTCTCTCAAATTGGCTGTAGGAAGTAGGCTCTGGGAAGCCCGCTTCAGCCATCCAAGGAATTTCATGGTCCTCCCCTGCCTCTGGTGTGAGCTATTTTAAGGAGAAGTCCTGCTTTATCTCCTGTCAGTTGGGGAAGAGAACTTGCATCACACTTGGTTTTGCTTAAATTATGGCCACGGTTGTCCACAGAAGCCAGTGTAGCGTCCTTATCTAAGCATCTTTAACTAAGAAGAAATGTAGTTAGTTTTGTAGGGCAACAAGTACTATGCAGCTGAGTGTTCAGGTACTTCTACACGGTGGATGATGTTAATTGCACATAAGTATATTTACTGGTGTTTTGAAATATGTTTTGAATATATACCTGAAAATATTTATTTTTTTCGATTTGCAGTATCAAAGACTTGTAACTTTGCCCTTTCCTAATTTCTGGTTGCCCTCAGAGCTTTAACTGCATTTGTGTTAGAAATTTTATTCATGTGATCACAGACTTTGTTCCATGAAGTCTGTTCTTCCCTCAGCCTGCAAGATGGGCAGTCTCAGGAGGGGACTGTATTGAAAGGAATGAGAATCCCTTCTTTCTTCTAAAACTTGAATGAAAGTGATAGTATAGCAGAAAAGAAAGCTGGTTTAAAATTAGGCGATGAGCGCTGGATAGGAGAAACAGCTGTAATGCAGATTTCTTTAATGATAATGCTGAGCAACACTGAAACAGAATTTTTGACTGATGATTACATAGGATGTTTCTTTGTCTGTGAACTGTGTGGGTGCTGAATTTTTAAAAATGTTCAGTACACAAAGTTAAAACTGAATTTAATGTATACTGTTGGTATCAACAGGATTTGTAGCTGTGCTGTAAGAAGGACGAGAACAAAGTTTAAAATATTTTTTTCCCCTTAGCCTTAAACTTTGTTTTTCACTGATTCATGTGTGATTTCATACAAGTCTCATTTTTTCCCTATCTGTAGAATGGGAGCAATGCTGCAAGGTCCTAGGAAAATGTAGGTGTAGTCATTAACATGTCAGCTTTGTGTGTGTGTAATTTATCTATTTAGAGCTGTATTCTGAGAGGCTCCTCCCTACAAGGGACTTTGAGGAAATGAGTTTCTTCCCCTATTCAGTGAAGCTTGGATTGTCTCATCAGTTCAGAGGCTGCTGGTTGAGTTGTAAATTTAAAAAAAACAAACCCAAAATAAACCCCACACAAACCTAAGGAACAGTATCTAGTTGCCTAATTCTTTGAGCACCACCTAGCCTCTCTCTAGACAGGGTGCCTACAAGAGAAAAGTAGTGAGCCATCTTGCAGGTAGCATGGCCCTGCTCAGCATGGAAGGCAGGGTCCCTGTTGCATGAGCTGCCTGGTGGTGTGGTGGTTTCTCACGAAGCCTGTGATTCTGCTGTCTAAATCTCTTAATACAATTTTTTTTGTTTCAATTTTTAGTATTTTCTATGCTGTGTGTGCCATACAGGTATTTTGAAAGGAGGAAATCGACAGTGTTATTTGAGGTTAATACCTTTTTTTCTTAAAATGGTGTAGTTCAAAAGCCAAAATAGTTCATGAGTCTTGTGGTTACAGTTAGAGGTAAATTTACTGTCCCAGTTGAATCTTAGAGGCGTAATAAGTTTTTTTTGTGTGTGTGATGTTAAACTGTGGCCTCTTATATAAGTATGTGGGGATTAAAGTTCTAGTCGATCACAATGTTATGAGTGAAATAGATTCATATATTTGGAAAGACTGGATTTTTTGTTTAATTTCTTATTTGTAGCATGTTCCTCGCCATGTAATGGCGAGAACAATATAGGTTAAGAGTTATGTACTGTGATCGGCAGTTCATTATGTCCTGTGTGCTCCAGGGAGCAGAGCACTTCTCTTGGCCTTGAGGGTCAATGGGCTCTCTGTGCTGGGAGATTTTGAAGACCATCAGGGCAGAAATGGCACTAGGAGCTACAGTTGTAAGGAGATTAGGAAATTCAGGGAATTAACAACTGAAACACACTCCTGTTGACACAAATACGGCTTTCAAATACCAAATGACTGGTATTATAACTCTGAAAAATAAGATGAATTTATTCTATGAAATTGGGCGTTTTTGGACTGCCTTTCTACCCTATAGGTAACTTCCAGACAAATTTATTCAGGGAAGAGGTGCACAATTTATATTTGTTCCTTCGTGGTTTACTTTTTCTGAGGAGTGAGGGTGAGAACCAAAAACCCTGTGGGAATGGGGATTGCTCGCTCTCTTCCTGCTCGGTAGGTGACCTCTGCTTTTAACTTCCTTTTCACTCCTTCCTTAGGTAGCAGAAACTACTGTTTATTTTTGATATGTGCAAAAGGCCTGTGCCATTTTAAATTCTAGCAGAACAGCCATTTCGTGGACTCGAGCATTTAGAGCTCCCGGTTTGTTTCCTTATAACTGAATGCAGCAAATGAAATTTTCTGTACTTTCTGGTATTTCTGTAGGCAGATGTTTCTTCTTCAGGACTGCTCCAGGCTTTACTCCTTTTCAGCATAGAAATAGATAGAGAAGTGGAAAGTAGTGAGCTTTTGTTCAGAGTGTGATGCACTTTTTGGGAGTATCACAAAACTGGTGTTATCTTGCGACCTGTTAGCCTGCATTGCCAACAAGTGACCCATGAACTTGCAGTGTGCCTTCTCCCTGCTTGCTGCCTCTTCCCTAAGGGGACAGGGAGTGTCTGGTTTTGCAGCAAATGAAGCTGAAATGGGCAAATTCTGCTTCTCTCTTTGTGTTTGGATACCTTTTCCAGAGCTGTCTGGAAGGAACAGTAATTGCTGCAGATTCCTCTACATAGACATGAAAAGGGAGGTGGTAGAGATAGGCAGGCAGCACATCACCTGCATGTCTGTGGCCCAGGCTGTATTAGTTTTTATCTCTCTTGACATAATGTTGTGTTCAAGGCAGATGTTTGCTACCTAGGAAGACAGTCTTTTAGTGTTCCTGCCACAGATGTCTCGCGTAACTTTGGCCGAGACGTTACGTGCTTTCTGTAAAATATAAGTAGGCTTTTCCTACCTTATAAGGGGATTGTAAGCATAAGCTTCTTGTCTGTGTATTGTATATTTGTTTATTGATCATAGTAGTAGTACAGTGTAATACAGCAACGCTGATACTTCCCTATGGGACACTGACAAGGACTTTTTTACTTTTGATTGACCGAGTATCTCCAGTAGACCAAAGCAACCCAAAGAGGTGCCATCATATTTTCTTCTAATCTTTCTTCTAACTTGGTAGAATACAAACAGAAACCAATGCATTTAGTGTAGCTTTTCCTTAACCAGAACATTGTTCTTAACTCTGAAGAAAGAAAAGTTACTGCTTTTGACCTTATAACTGTGTAATGAATCTTCCCTTTCCAGGAGAAAGCTGCATGGAACCTAGATGTGATTGTTTAAGGCTTTACAGGAGACTTTAGAGAGGTTAGGATCACATTTATGTAGGCACAGACTATAGTGGTCAGAGATGACAAGAAACCTCAGGAGGATGTATTAGTTGGCCACCCAGTTGCTGCCAAAACTGACAGTTGTCTTGAACAAAACTTTATTAAAAGCATTTTAAATGAGTGCTTTGTATCTCTGATTATTTCGTCACTGTAGCAGATGTTCAAATCAGATGCTGTCATTAAAAAAAGAGTTTTACTGAAGATGCATTTGTTTTTCAGTATCTATACATTTGTTCAAATGGACTAAATGCTTGGAGCAGTACTTTAGACAGTAAGAGTCAACTAGTCAATAAACCTGCTCTCAGGTATCACTGTCTTCAGCTGTGAAGAGTGCAAAATGTCAGTGAAGACTATGTTAACAAACCTGCTTGTTTCTTTGAAACACTCTGTCTCTGCCAGTTTGCTGTTAAATGGTGGAAGTTGGTGGCGTTGAAAAGCCACCAAAATCCTTCTGCCCAGTCAGAACCTGCTCTTTGATTGCTCATGGCAGTTCAGAATAGTCTAGAGAACAATTGCAAGTGAGTAATCCAGGTTTTTAAAAAAGCAGGAAAATATTGGGATTACATAGCGACACTTGGGATTACATAGCGACAAGTTTCAAAGGAATGGATACCATTCCTTGTAATGAACATGTTCAGGATATCACTCATCTAGTTTGTGTATGTTCAGAGTGTTGACTAAAATACCATTTTAGTCAACAACTCAGGAAATCTGTTTCTAGCAGATTTTTTATTATTTAAGCTCTTAGTTGTATGAGTTCAGAATAAGTCTTTTTAAGTAGGATATTTCCATAAGGGATATTACTCACTGATGCTACTTTTCTGTGGAGTATTTTTTGTAGTGGCTTTTCTGTTTGTTTGAGATAGGAGGACTGTCATGATGGGGAAAGATCTTGCAGTTTGGGATTTCAGCATAGGAAGTACACTCTGATCTTACCTAACTCAGTATTGTTTTTAAGAGCCTAGAAGGGATTACTGGACATGGAGAGAGATTTTGCATGTGGGCAATTCTTCCTCCAAGTGGACTGTTCCGCTGTTGGGGCACAGCAGGTGTTTCCACTACTATGCCCATGAACTGATCTGTTGAATTCAGATTTTGTCTAGGTAAGATGTGTGGGGGCAGAGGACAAGATACAGTGATACCAATCTTCAAAATGTAGCCTCCTTACTGCTGTTGAGGAGTGGTAATTCCAAGATAAAAAACTTTCAAGATACTAGTAATCTAACGTATGTTCTTTCAGTTGTCCTTTTTCCCTTCATTCATTGCACTAAACATTATTCAACAGACTCAGGAAGGACCTTGTCGTGGTTCTGTTGCTCATAGCAGTATTTGCTATGCTAACGCTTCCTGTACATGGTGCACATGGAGTTATATTAGAAGTCTGGGAAATGGGTAGGTAGATGCAATGTTGAATGTTCTATGCTATATCTTATCTTCTCTTTATTAATTGTTCTATACTTGCCAAGTCCTATCATTAATATGGGAAAAACCACTGTAAAAATAATGGCATAGTAATTTCTGGGGCAAGGTGGAAAAAATTTGATTTGTGAAGAATTCCTTCAGGGGAAGCTAGCTTAAAGAAAAATCTGGCTAAAACCCCACCTGTTACAAGGGTTCACATGCCAAATAAAACTAAATCTTGACTCTTGTTTTCTGAATAATGAACAGGATTGGAATGAGATACAGCATGCCATGGAATGAAACACATTGTTTCAGTGAATATTGCAAAAAAAGCTTCAATAGCTTTCGGGCTCATCAGCGCCATTAATTGTTAGGCAGACTTTGGTTTTGAAAGCTGCCATAGACACACATGTGATCACTTTACAGGTTTGGGAACATGCTCAAACAGTTGGGTTTCTTCTTTCAAGTCCTTCTATTGCCTACATTAGTGCTTATCTTTCATAGGTACTGTGCTGCACCTCAAACAGGTTGTGCGTACACCTGTGCAATAGGTTTGTTGTCTGTGACGTTGAAGGAAAGCGCAGTTACTTTTATGCAATACGTAAGGAAAATGCTGTCACTCAGAAATAAGAGCTGTTGGTTGCTTCAGGAGGCCAGTGCATCGCTCTTGAGCCATGTGTGGCTTTCAGGCAATTCAGTTGTACTTCCAAGGGTTAGGATTGGTAGAGGGACTCATCAGAAACGAGGCATCACTGGCTTGCTTTGGACATAGTTGCATGCCTGGTTCAGCCCCAATTACAATAGAATAGACCCTTGGGGAGCTATTGTTCTCTCTGCTGTATGAATCACTCCCTGAGCTCTGAATGAGCCATTCTGAGTTCCCATCCTTGTGGCATATACCCACACGCACAAGTATATATTGTTGGTTTGTGGCCAAATAAAGGCATTGGTAAGCAACTTGTAAATTCATCTCTGCCTCTGCTGCCTACAGGCATCTGATGAGACATGTAATGGCCAAGGGATCCTTAGAATAGGGCACCCAGCTGAAAGGAGGAGAGAATTAAACATGCTTAAATTGTTACCCACAAATGCCTCCTAGCTGATCTGGAGTTGGCCCAAGTGGTTTATTCATAAGTCTTCCTTCAAGGTGTTAGCAGAGGTTCCCTCAGGAACATATTTCTCTGTAATGCACTTTTCGTTTCCAGGTTGTTGGCCAGACAATTGAAATCCAAAAACTGGCAGCATAGAGATGAAGTCTAAAGATCATTACAATTTTTTTAGCGTTAAATAATTGATTTCTGTTGTAGAATGATTTGCAGAAAATTACTTATCTGTCCAGCAGCCAAAGTTTTCTTTGGTTTAGATCAAATTTCTGGTCTGTTGAACTGTTGGGAAAAGTGAAATAAAACAACCTTCAAACAGCATTTTAAAAAGGTGAGCTATGGTCATTTGAAAAAGCCTTTGAAAAAGACTTCCAAAAAGAAATAGCTTGCATCTTGGGGAGAGGAGGGACACAGGGAATATTCTCCTGTTTTTTCAGCACGGGAAGAATTAAAGCTGAATGGTAGAGTCCAGGTAACCCAACAACCTAACCAAAATGCTCTTCCTCATCAGCTGTTTAGTTCATGGGAAATCGGTCAGAAGTTGTGTTTGGGGTTTTTTTCCCTCCCCATCAGAAAACCCTTATTTTCTCTACTTTATATTTTAACAAGTTTGCATCCAACAATCATACAACTGTAATCAGAAGACACAAATTTTATAAAAGCACTTTGGAAATGGATTTTCAAATCATATTTGTCAAAAACTGCTGTCTTCCGATGTTTGTAAGGAAGATTTTTTTTTTCTTTATAATTTGTTAAATGTACCATAGTTGTGCTTTTTTAGGCCAAAATTTGCCAGTTATATTATTTCCCTCCCACAGGTTTTATGTAGACTAAAGCCTGATCTGTCTGCCTGCTAATTACCCAGCTTTTTCCCTCCTTTCTTTCACCCCCTAGCCTCCCATAAGCAGTAGTCACCTTTCGCTTGCCTGCATCTCTTTGCCTATTCTTTTGGACACAGTCTTTCTCATTTTAAAAGGCTCAGTTTGTGGAATAAAAGTTCTATTTAGATTATTAATAAAAGCTTTTAAGTTCACCTGGGTACCTTAGCAGTGAGAGGGGGTGTGTTTGTTAGGAGGCAGAAGTGCCTAAATAAAGAAGTTAACTTCAGTGAGAAATACTATTTTTATACTTCTTTTTCTGTGTTGTGTGCTTCAGTGTTACCAGCTCAGGGACTGAGAAATACTGCATTTTCACGTGCATTTAAAAAGAGACTTGATTAATTAAATAGATTCTGTTCTTTCCTGACCCTGGGCTTAGATATGTGTGTGTCTCATTAGGAATTTCTTATCGCTTAAGATCTTTTCAAACAGCTAGTTTCACTTGAACACCAGGATGTATTTTACTCCTTTTCTATGGCATCTACTTCTGCTGTTTGACTTCAGCTACAGTGAAGGTTTTAAACTCTAATGTAGTACCCTGTACTTTTTCATGCCATCTGTTGTTTGGAGGTTATAATAGCTACATAGTCCTCTATAAAAGAAGTTAGTCCTCTTGACTGGAAAGCCAGTGATTATAAACATTTCTAAATTTCCAGGTTAAACTTTGTCATGGGTAATCTCTAGCTGTTAGTTGTTATTCTGTTAAGTATTTTGGAAGAGCTGGAACCCTGGGGTCTTGGTAAATGGTGTCCTGTAGGTTTTGGCTATGTAGCTGTTGATAGGAGATAAATACAGTTCTGGGATTTTGTTTGTTTGTTTTATTTAGAATTTCAGAGATTGTATCTTGCTGTCTGCCCTACTGACTGCTGATTTAAGTTGAGTGGGACCTTCTTGACTTCCAAGTACTGAATGACTGCGGCTTCAGGACTGTGATTCATGTTGGATGGTGATGTACTTCAAAGCCTTCTGCTAAGGGCAGGCTGTGTTTTTGCTGTTACCTTAGAATTGAATTCTTCTCAAATTACCGCTGCTTGGCTTTATGCCATCATACTAGCATCTCAACTTGTTTTTTTAGCACATTAGTAGTTTTCAAGGCTGTTTCCAGTTCTGTTTTCTTTGATTCCCCAAAACATGCTGTGGAAGAAGGGCTATTCAATACATGGTTTAGCAACACAGGTCAACTTTGTGGGTTTTTTGGATTCATTTCTCAATCTCACAGCCCAAATGTTCTATTTTAAATTGAACAGGTGTCATTTTTTCCAATTTAAAAATAAGCAATTTGCATTCACTCCATACAGTTTGATGTGCTACTGTATTTGGGTTTGCCTTGCTTTTTTCACTTGATTAGACTTGTATTTTAGAGCTCTGTGTGTTCCTTCACTGATAACTTGTTCTGGGTTGCTTTATTCCCCATTGGCTTTATAAGGTACTGAAGCATATATAAAGTATAAGCTGTAATAAATAGAAGGTTTTACTGTTAATAAGAAGAGACCTTGGTCAACATGATGATGACTTGCTAGTGTTTACCTAACCACCAAATAGTTCACTACCAAATAGTTTGTTTTCGTGGAGGCAGAAATGTTAGCTTCATTACCTTATTTTCCTGGAGAACGAAAGAGTCCTTTCTGGTTGGTTCTGTAATAAGGAAAATCCAGAGTTTAAGAAAGGTAAGAGAGAAGAATGAAGCCAAGTGCATGGTTTTGTTGGTTTGGTTTTGGGTTTTGTTGGTTTTTTGTTTTGTTTTGTTTTTTCCCCAAATGAGACAAGAGAGTAGCTCACTTAAAAGGAAATACACATGGATGCAGAGACAAGATGTATCTTCATGTTGGTGAAAGAAGAAAAGTAGTTGTGTGGGCTTTTTTTTTTTTTTTTTTTAGGAGACTGCTTAAGGATTTTAAAATCTGTATTTTTACTAATTTTCTGTAGTCTGTTTTGCATTTGATATTTTAAAGCTTTCCTTTTATCTGCTGGTACACGTGTGTTTTAGAATGACAAGAGCTGTCATACTCAATTGTTATGAAGTTGAATTATTAGAGCATCAACATAATGGGATAAATGCATATTTAGGATATTCCAAATTGAAATAAACAGTTACTTAAAGACTTTAGGGATTGCAGTGCAATGCTGTTAAACAGTGGGTTCTATACTTGGAATGGTTACCATGCTTAAAGTCTGGTGTTTGTAACTTCAAAGATTGTTTGATATCTTTAAAGGAATTTTGATTAAAAAAAAAAAAAAAAAAAAGGCTGCTGCTTTCCAGGCTGCTTTTCTTGCTATTTGAAACATGTACCTTTTTTGGTTTTGCTTTCTTTTCCCACCCCTCACCCTTTTAGCTGGATATTAGTTAGCTTTACTGATCTAGAGGCTGCTACTGTCAGTGAAGAGACTATGTGGTGGTAATATTATCAAAGTTAATGTGAAGTGTTCCTAAAAGTATGTTGGACATAATTCTCATACCATGTGTGTTACCATAAAATCTGAGTGCCCGGTAGGAGCACATCAGGAAATTCGATTTACATTTGGGCTATTGTTGAACTGTCGTCTTCTCTTCAATAGATAGGTCTCTGTGTTGAAGTATTTTGCTTTGGCAGTAAAAGCTATATGCATATAAGTCTGTTAAAGAAACCAGACCAAACCAGTATGCCTTTCACTTAAGTGAAAGGTGGTTTGCGCTGGCCTTGAATTCAGGAGAAGGGGGCCTCAATCTAATCTGGAGGGTTGTTCTAAGAAGAATCTGGCTTCTGCATAATGAACTTTATCTTCATTGTAGAAAGCTGACAATGTGTGAAGCTGTTGATCTTTCTTCATCTCGAAGCTGTAATTGATTGCCAGATAACAAGAGTCCATTCAGAGTAATAAGAGAGTCGAAGATAAAGATTGAGTCTTGGAGCCTGATTCCATATTTAGTGGAAAAGAAAAACATGTCTGATCTGTCAAGCCTTTGTGTTTGGGTTTGCAACACTGCTCTGTAGTCTAGTAGTGTTCAGGATAGAGATTCTAGTACGTGTGTGTCCCAAAAGATCCAGTTTTAGGAGGTAAAGACTTCCAGCTGCAACTCTCTGCTAAACTTTTTCTCCTAAAATGTCAATTTTACTGAGGTATGAGCAAGTATTTAGTTAAATAGCCAGATCTTTTGCAAGTATTTGTATATTTGGAGGTGTGGGGCCTTGGGGTACAGGTGTAGTTGCACTTTATTGTTTTCTGCTCACCAGTTCTGAAAAATTCAAACTACCATGGAGAATCCTCTGATTCCTTACATCTCTGTTTTGCTAAGGTAGAATACGGTATAATAATTACACCGAATGCCACGAAAAAGCTTATAAATTGCTTCTCTGAATTTATTACTTTGACTTTTGACATAACCCATTGCTTAACAAATTCTCAGGGGAGTTTGGAGTTCTTTTCAAAAGAGTTCTTGCAAAAAGTGTCCTTTTCAGGACAAGAAGTCTGTACATTTTATATTAGTTTTTAGAGGAGGGGCTATATATGGTTCTGAAAGATAAATTAATATGGAAGATATCACCACTCCCAAAAAATACAATGGCTAGCTAGTGTTGGTAACTTTTTAAAAAAATTACTAGAAGAAGCATTCCAAAATCTGTAGCGGTTACAAGAAATAAAGAAAAGTAGTTTTTTAGGGCTCTTATGTGAGTTTCAGGTAATCTTCCAGGTGTTGTCTGTGGAAGATAGTAGAAGTTTGAATGGCAGTGGGGGGTAGCAGTGTCAGTCTCTCATTTAGCATCATTGTAAATATGCTGTAGGTACTTGTGTAACTTGATTGCATGCCCTTTGAGTGAGTGAGTTGGCTCTCAGGGGTGGGAATGGAATTAGTTCAAGTAAGAAGTCTGGGTATATCTTCAAAACTGTAAGTTATGTTGAACTTGTGGGCAGCAAAGTGTTTCGTGAGCAGGAGAATTTATAAAGCCTGGTGTTTTAAAAAAATGCTATTTTTTTGTCCCTTACAAGAAGTGCCTTAAAGCTTACGGTACCTTTAAAAGTAGGTGACTTGTGCTGAGAACTGAAGGATCGTACAGAACTGCGTGTTCTTGAAAAAACAGCTGTGTGTCTGGGCGTGAATGGTGTATTTTAAATTACAGCATGAATGAGGAAGATAGTTTAATAGATCTTCCTAGGATTTGCTCTGTGTTGAAAGAAGGTTTGAATCCAGCTTTTCTGTCTTTCCTTCAGATCACAAGAATGGCGGAGTGTACATGTTAATTGTGTGTTGCTTTTTGTTTCTGGATATTTAACAACAATAACAAAAAAAAAAAAAAAAAAAACCAAACCCCCAAACACAACAACAAAAAACCACTCCAGCAGAAATAATGAAGAGAATACAGTGCATTCATTAGCGTGTGTAGGCTCTAAAATCTGAGTAGAAGAAAAACGAAGGATTGTATTTTATCTGTGCTGTGGACTACCCGTCTACCTGCTAAATTACCATTCTGATTGGTAAGGTAACCCAGGGGTGCTGATCTATTTAGTGCATTAGTATCTAGATACAGTACATGAGACCTGCAATAGCAATTTTACTCTGCAGCACTTTGAATGAGACTTAGCTATCCACAGTGATTATTGCTTTCCCATATTTCATAAAATAATATAGGGTATGGTAGTATCTGTTTCTGTAATATATGCATGGTTTGTAATTTCTAAAATTATGTCAGTAATTTTAAGTAAGATCTGAACTTTTGTGGGCAGTGACTATCAAGTAGGCTAGTAAATCAAAATATTGCTAGTCCTGCTTCAGTAAATGGGTTACTTTGGTAAACTAAAATTGGTTATTTCAGAGTGGCATACACTTAAACACTTTTACTGTTATGAAGCAAAATAATAATCTTTTAAACTTGCCTGACAAATCTTGTGTGATTATTTTCTTATGCTCTTTCAGAGCAATACTTTCCCATTAAGGTATAGATTACATACATACTAGGAAAGGTATGCTGTACACATCTGCTTTTTTAAAAAAAAAAAAAAAGCCTTATCGCACAATGCGTAAATGTAAGAAATACTTTTTTGTGCATATGAGAAGTATACAATTTGGTTTTGAAACTCTTGGAAGCAGTACACAAGCACATTTTAGGAAGCAAGAGTTTAAAGAGGATTCCTGATTGTTCTGCACTATGCATAGGTGTAAAACAGTCTTTACCCCGGAGAGCTTACAATCTACAATATGTAGAAATTGGAGGAATTTTTACTAGACAAGTTCAAGAAGCGGCATTACAAGTTCAAGAAGCGGCTGATAATAAGCCAGGTGCAGTTTCAAACTGGGTAATTCCCCTGCATTGCTGGAAAAGAGGCGTCCAGCTCCGTATGTGGCTGTGTTTGGGTAAACTCCCCCACTTTCAGAAACAAAACGTGGTATCCTCAAGCTGCCACTTGCAGTTTGATTTTTTTCAAAAGAAGGCTCTGCCAACAACATATTTCCCAAATATCTTCTTCCTGACCATTTTTCTCTTGGTGTGGTTTTCTTCCATCAGAGGAGGTCTGGGTACCAGGCTCTGTGGTAAAGGAGCACTGACAACACTCTTACCGTCATGTGCCTTCCCGTGGGAACAAAGGCAACTTGAAATAGCCAAATAGCAGAGCCAGTGCTTTCCCTACCAGGAGGATTAGCTGCATGGCCAGGTGTGGCCAAAATGTGCGGTACAGAAAGTTCTGTCTAGTGCTTGAATGTTAAAGGTTTGTGAGATACCTGAGAGTCGTATAAGAAAGTGTCTCGTGTCTTATGTGAGCAAAGCGATGCTCATGCCTTGGTTGTCAGGTTGCTTAGCTGATGGGTAGAAGTTAATAGGAGCACTTAAACTTTGTAAAATGTAGTTTTCATGAAAAGGGAATTCCATAAGCTTTTTTTCATAGTACCATTTGAATATACATAGTTATTACTTGCAGTCCTTTCTGAACTGCTGTGTTGTCCTGTGGGACTGAAAAGCACAAACTTGATAAGTTGTGTCTTAGTTGAAAAAAATGAAGCTATATCACTTTATATCGTACTTAAGGGATATGCTATTAAAATAGTGCATAAAGACTTTGGCATTAAATATCTTATTTAAAGTAAAGCAACTGAAATCTTTCCAATTGAAGATAAACTGAATGTTCAAGTGGTTGAAAAGATAAAAACAAAGAACGCAGTTTGTGTAAATACGGAAGACTATTTGTCTAGATCATCTTTCAGACTCATTAAACAGCCGTAAGTGATTTAAATACAAATTAGAAAGCTGTACATCATGTTGCAGCCTACTCATGTAGGCTGAGCTCATCAGAAACTCCTTTTGTTCCTCCATTTCCTTCCACCTTACTTTCCCTGCCGATGCCAGCAGCACTTCTTTACTCCGTTTAGCAGGGCTCTAGGGTCAGAGGCACCACCTGTGCAAGGGTCTCTGTTACTCTTGGCTCCTTTCGTATTGCTGATCCCACGCCTTGCTTCTCTGCCCTTCGAACCTCCGTATAACCCTGCATTCCTTTGCACGTGTTGGGGACTGTGATCTACCTTCTGATTTTCCTTTTTTTCCTATGATTCTTACTTGTTTGTCTTGGACGTTGATACGTTGATAGCCTACCTAAACAATTTAAATAATACGGAAAACAAGGGGATTGCAGAATTGGGAGGTTTTATGCTGGAAAGTATTTTGCTCCTGTCAGCTAGTTTTTAATCTATAAATAATTGCCTGGTTGGCGTATCACACGCTGCAGACTCCATGTCTCTTACACGCCTCTTAACAGGTTCTAGTTTTCACCAAAATTGACAAAGCTATTCTGATACACAGAACTTTCCCCAGAATTTCTGGAATTCATTGAGTGCATTTGTTATTAGGTAACAGATGGTGAATCGTTGTCAAGTTGAGGGTATACATCCTTTCTTTGCATAGGCAAGTGGTATGTTGGGCTTGTTTGTAAAATATTTCACTGCAAATATTAGGGAATATAATGAATTTATTTGTCTTTTTTAGGAGCAATGGATGAGCTTCATAGCCTGGACCCAAGAAGACAAGAATTGTTAGAGGCAAGATTTACAGGAGTAGTAAGTGGCAGCACTGGGAGTACTGGAAGTTGCAGTGTTGGAGCTAAAGTAAGTTCTAAGAGCAGTCATCCAGATCTACCATCTTTGAAATACTAATTTATTTCACACTGTCTCACTTGTATACTGCCCACATGATTTACTTGCAAAAGTACTGGGTTGGAAGAGGCTCTCGGGAAAATCTTTGTTAGTCTGTTATTTTGCTTTGAGATAAGATTGTTTATCCT